>NW_020653409.1:2419263-2459174 GCF_003589595.1 Hyposmocoma kahamanoa | reverse complement strand
GAGAACTTTTAATATGTGTGTAGATAAAGCTGTGTATGTAACTGGACATAATTGGGAATTAAAACAGTCGTGACTGTTTTTATGAAACTCGCTTGTCGGCTGAATAATTATGCATATTATGTGTATTATGGGTAAGAGAAACACCGGGGGAGGATGGACTATAGTGCTAAAGATTATAAGTTAAGGTATCAAACCTTAACTCATAATCTTTAGCACTATAGTCTCTTAGTCGATAAAACAGACAAACAAATTAGTTTAAACGATTTTAAAGAGATGTCGCTATAGTGCTCTAAATCCAAAATGAGGAAAAAATAAATTTGAAAACATCGAGTATATAACCAGAAATAGAGACTAAATGTCATTTAATTTGTTTGAAGACTGTTCTGCCATATCATTACTGTGACAACTGCGCTCCGATTGGCCAGCCCTAGTTCGAAACAATTGACGGGTGTCGTCAATGGGTTTCGTCAACTGTGTCACTTCAAATCAACCAGTTAACTTGATAATGGACGAAAACTGCAAGATTACATGTTTAATATTTAATTACCGATGAAATGTGATTCCGTTTGTTTTGTAACTTACTTATTTTAACTGCCTCTGTGGCCGAACGGTTACCATGCCGGACTGCCACGCAGAAGTCCCAGGTTCAATTCCCGGGCCGGGAGAAATATTTGTATGGCCTACATTTAATTCTCTCGTGAGTTTTGGTGTAATTTGTGGTTGTCTATGTGTATGTCCATGGCACCCGCGACACAGAGTTTCCCTAGTGCAGGGCTATGTTGAGTGTGTGCGTTGTTACATTAAAATAATATTATATGCTTTCTGAAAACTATAAGTAAAAAAAAAGATGTATTGCTGTTTTCCCACACCACCGAATAGAACAGTACGGCATTGTTAGACATATTATCTTTATTACAATAAATACAGAATACTTTTTGGAATATACGGAGACGTACACACCGGTCAGTATTTGGCCTGTCTACATTTCAGTGCAAACGGGAGTTGATATTTATAAGAGCTGTATCGCTAATGTGTTACCAGGAATATATGGGCCTTGTTTCGTCTCTATTTCTGGTTATATATTCGATGTTTGAAAATAACGACCTCACCATATAATTATGTATATAAATAATAACGTGTGTTTGACTGTTACATGTTATGGTAACCTTTAATTGAGTCACTTTACCACTGCTCCATTTTAATTGCATAAGTTTCTTGCTTTCATTAGTGGAAATCATGCTTACCTGTGTAAACCGGCGAGCAAAGCGTGACCTCCCGCAATAGCGGACAGTGGCTCCCTTCGCAATAAACGATCGCGAGCGGTGACCACGATCAGCGCCAGCGCTCGCGCAATATGGTGGTAGAGTTCTTCGCGTGCGCGCTCGCGGCCGCGTTGCAACCAGCCCGATACGCGCCATACGTGCGTTTGACCAGGAAAGTGGCGGGACGGTACTTCGAATTCGCTGCAAAATGTCAGCATAGCTCTATTAGATTCAAGACTTATTTGAAAAGGTTAATGTTTACATAGAACGTCAATTACAGAACTATAAAGTGTCAGATAGTACAAAAAAACTTTAAAGATTATTTTTTGGTAAATTTATTGTTTTGTAGAAAGTCATAGAACGAAAGCTGTTATTTATGATTTTAGTAATATTTTACAATAGAACCTCGTTCCATTGAACAATCAGGTTTTCCCATTGACCTACCAATAAATTGACGTTCGCGCTAAAAAGTGTCCGCACCTATAGGGCGTTAAAATCGCATACTGAGCGTCAATCGCGCAACAGTCTTCGTTTGTTCGACTAACAGCGCGGTTGACAATCATGCAGTACCAATAATAATAACTTCTAAAAATTACAATAAAGTGTAAATACAGAATTTTGTATCATATTTTCACTAAACAAATATATTGTGTTATCATAATTCTCATTCAAAAGTGTTATTTTGTACAGTTTTATAGTATTTAATTTATAAATAAATGAGTCGTAAATATAAATTACAAAAGCACACAAAATAATCAAATAGCTAACTGTCCTTTTTCGACACATTGCATGCGCAAAAGTTGGAAAGAGACCTATTATGTCAATTTCAAGAAACTTAAAACTTCTTGGTCATTTTCAATTATTCGAACCACAAGCGATTGAAATATTTAAAACAAACAAACTATAGAGTCGCTATGATTTTAATTTTATTTTTTAAATGATTTTTGATTAAACGTTAGCAATAACTGACAAAATATTGTTGTACTCGCTTTACGGCTTGGGATTACCTATCAGAAGTCAGAAAATACATTTGCCCGTAACAACGTTAGCTCGAATTTTCACAATGTCAAATGTATTTTTTTGGGAAGATTACAAAATAAAAGCTAATTTTGTCAGCATCAAAATTACTCGAAAGCGTAACGGTTTTATTATAAATCGGTTTTCGGAATTACGGATATTTGAGTTTACATTTAGCTGGAATATCGGTACATTTCTTATAGTACACGCTTATTTTCACATTTACAGTAATATGTGTTTGTATGTATCTGCCCAACTCTTTATTATTTCTCTATTTGAATTTGTAAAACATTCGACATAATAATATACATAAATCGAATCCGATTCGATCCGGTTCGAATCTGACCGGATCGAAGGAATTTTTTCAGAGTGTTCGATCTTTGTATTAATAATTATAACAAACTAGTGGAGTAATTTCACAAAAAATAATTGAATATCAATTCAATAAAAAATTAATTAATATACATAAAAATTAATTAATATTTACGACAAAGGCTACTCCATTACTCTTGTGTTCAAGTAATTCTTATATTCTTATAAGTCGAAGCTAAATATGGTGCATTTTGTTAAATTTCCAGTAGAAGCTGAATATGGTGCTTTTAGGCCCTTAAATTGTTGCAAGCAAAATTAGGCACTACTGCAATGACGTTACAATGTAAATTAAATGTTTTAGTTTTTTATATTTCGTTACATGTCACTACGTTTGTATAGGTTAACTTCGGACATTTTTTTCGTGGTTTTTGTATTAGACCCGACGTCCATTTGTTGGTAGGTCAATGGGTTTTTCTCATACATTCACACTATCGCGTCTGGCGCATAATCGCCGCCTAACACTGCGGAAGACTTCTCAGTAACGTTAAAAAGAAGATTGAATTATGATAACAATGTTCATATGAACCACTGACTGGCAAACCTTCTTTTGGTTATCAATTCGCATTTTTGGTTTTTTTTTATGTCACATGATAACTCGATTTGTGAACCAATTTTGAGTATTCTTTTTTGGAAAAAGATCATTTAAATTTGAAGAAAATATTCCACTTCTAAGGGTGGCCAACTGGGGGATGAATGACTTTTGAGGTCGGTTTTTTTTTCAAATTAATTGTCTGTGTATGTACAGGCCTACCGCTTAACTGAGTCGGCTCCTGAGGTATCAGCGCGGTGCGGGAGGAGTGACAGTTCGCGTAACATGTGTCACGCTGCGCGGGATAATTTCAACAAGATTTTTTTGACGATATTCAATAACAAGTTGATTGAAAAAAGTGCCAAATGGCTTTTCTATTCATTTCAATGATAAAAGAAATTGGTTTTGTTTTTATTATAGTTTCACATAACAACAATTGACTAATTTGTTAGGCAACACTCAGTTAAGCGGCAGGCCTGTAGCCAGTGGTTTATATGAACATTGTTATCGTATTTTTTTGATGTTACTCTACAAGAGTGGAGTTTGTTTTGGACTAGCCTTTCTTAGGCACGTCTGCATTCTGTACGCTGAGATTCCCAATGTTTGTCTCCACATTCGCTAATATGAATTTGTATTGTTATTTCATATGACCAAACCATCGAATCATTCCCTTTTTTATCATAGTCACTACATTATTTTTCGCACCACAACACTCTCTTTTGTTATACCGTTGCTCTTTCTGTCTTTACAAGTTATTTGTTTTATACAATAAGTAAAGGTTTGTAGTACAGAGTCTTCTAAGTAAAGATATTAATTACAATACAAGGTCATTAGATAGGGAGTATCAAATCACACAACATCAATATTAGGAAGAACATGCTTCAAGAGGTTTTGAAAATAATTGTTAGTTACAACACAAAATAAAAATCGACCACGATCTCAAGGAAACAATCGAATTTCTCTGTCATTTAATTAAAACATTGACAGGAAGTTGTTAACGTTTATCTAAATGAGATTAGGGTCTCTATTGCGTTTGTAAAATAAAAATACATAATATACAAATACATTACACTAACAGATGAAATGGGGAGCATGCTATTCTATATTCGGTCTAATGTATATGTTATGAAATGGTATGATACACATATAAACATACATATATACGACGACATACCCCCACTCCCGTATCGACTCCAATTGCTTAGCGCTTAGCTTCTTCGGCTTAAATATACGGTCCTTGTGCAGGCTTTACAGAAAACAAATCAGCTACATAATGAAGAATGTTTCAGTCATGTACTTTTAAAATAAGTTGGATAATACATTCAAAATAAAACTTCCTAAACATGAATTATTATTCTATTTAAAATCAAATAAAAATGAATTGAATTAAAAAAAACCAAGTCAAGTAATAATTTCAATTATTGTATTTGAATAATTCCGAATTTAATGACAATAATAGCATTAGTTGGGCTAAATGTTGTAATGCGTATATAAACAACAATAATAATAATACATAATTATGTATAATGCATAATCAGAGTGAAATCGATACTTCCAATGAACACTTTATTTTTAGGTTCTTTTTTGTTATATTTGTAAACAGCCATATTTATTTACTAATAATATTCTCCCCGAATTTTGTGATAAAAACAAAAATCTAAAAAAAATACATTTTCTTTAATAAACAAAAAAAAAAGAACAGGCCCAAAAATTGAGTTGGCATAGTGTTCATTGGAGGTATCGAAATATTACATCGATTACGTAACACAATATGTATGTAAACAAAAATCAATTGCAATATGAGGTAGTGGTTAAGAAATTTTATTATGTAATGTATCATTGATATGGTACACGTACAGCCACATCTCATGTACCAATGTTTATGGACTGAGTCACCAGACAGATCAACATAAAGTTGCAAAATAACCCTTATAGGTCCCACCTCTTAATAGGAAAAATAACCTTAATTTCAGAATGAGATCCGAGAGTCCGTTCCCCACGTTTTAAATTCTGAAATTGAGGCATTTCGCTGGCAGGTCGCCAAAAACATTGGAAAAAACCTAAAGTACTTGCCTACTTAATTATGTATCATTCACATATTGGGCGGATACTAAATTTTCTACCGAATTCTATTCTACGGTCTTTTTCCATAGTTCTGCACACATTTTTCAATACATAATATTTCTGTCCCATCGACTCAACTCGTAGGCGAACTTTGACCTCATTAATCTCAGAGAACTTAAAAATTTGTACAAATTTATACAATAGTATATTTTATGCCAATATTCCTTTTCGAGAGGTCTAGTATACATAATTAACGTGATTATGTGGTGCGGTGGCCGAGATAGTGACGTCAAGAAAAAAAAAATTACTTTAGGTCAAAACTTTCGTAGCTTCCATTGACGTTATGAAGCCGAAAATTTTGTGCGTTAAAGTCCAATTCATAAATATTGAGTTACAAAAAAAATCCCGAAAAAATCTTGTACAAAAAGTTGTAGTTGTAAAATGTACTTGAAAAATCGTGTTGTAGTTTGAAAAGAGAAAAAAATTTAGAGCCGATCCGTAACTCAAAAACTACATAAAACGCGGAACATACATGGGGGTGATTCGGATACCCCTCAATACTTAATATAATTTAATAATATAATTTCTTTTTTGACGTCACAATCCCGGTCACCCTGTATATCTCACATAATTGATCACTTAAGAAAGTAGAACAAAAAATTAAACTGCGCGACGTAACAATTAAACATCAAGGCGCCTGTATCAAACTCGGACAATCACAAGGGCCTTAAGTGAACTTAACAAGTTAAAGGCGTGCGTGGGGACCACTTCCTGTTTCGGAGACTGTCGCTGTTCCATTCACATTGTAATTGTGAATGTAGTAGGGGATTGAGATGTTACACTTTAGTGAGATTGGTTGACACTATGGCTGAACAAGTACATTAGTGGGTTTTCATGGGTTCAATTTAAGGTAGAAAGTTTTGTTCCTAAAGAGAGACTACCCATTAAATGATATAACACGAAATTATAAGAATCGTTGAGGGATAAAGTATTAAAACATTAGGGAATTTTTTCAATAATTATTCTTATACATACAGGGTATCTCAAAACTACGACGTCAGAGCGATACTGCGGGTAGGTGAGCTCTATACCTACCAGAAAAAAATAATTTGACGTCGGTAAAAGTCTTTTAGTTTTCGAGATATTGGCACTTCTTATTTTTTTGGAAAAACTCTATTTTTTGTTGGGTTTTATGCTATTATTTCCAGAGATCGCTCCACATGGTTGTTATTTTTATTTTTCGGGTATTCTAATATTTTACTGAGAAATATCGTAAAATTTTTAAAAAGTTATTAATTTTGTATACCTTAATTATACCCTTTTCAAAAGTGAAACATTAACTTTGAATAATAGTTAGTGTGAAAAGAAATTGTATTGAACTGAATTTCCAAATGCTCATAAAAACTGCTCCACACACCAATGCAGAATCAGCAATAGTACAATACTATTGAATTTTTCGTCAAAATCTTAGTAATTTAATTTTTTTTCGTCATCAACACCCTACTAGCGAAATTGGTTTCTAAACAAAATTGTGTTAAATTAATGAGCTTTATGACAACCTACTCTGCCGCTAGGAACCCCGGTAGTAAAAAATGAGCGAGAGATATGACCCTTATTTTGTTCTCTCTCTTACCGGTATCGGTCGTTATGGGCTGGGTGGATAGTGTCGGGCTAGGCTCTCATTTTTGGCAAAACATGCTTGTACTACTTATGTTATTATTTGTTATCTTGACTACTGTTTGTAGCAAATAAATGATTGATTGATTGATTGAAAGCACTATCATACCAGATCCTTACAATGATATGATGATGATCAGTGGAACATCTCAGTTAAGGTACATTATGTGTATAATGTACCTTAGTAATGACGCTGATTTTCAGTAGACCGTGTGGTCTACTGAAAATCAGCGTCATTACTCTGCTTTGATAATAGCTGAGTATCACAGCAGAGTAATGACACATGACATTTATGCAAATTGAGTAGACTGTTCAAAATTGGATCATGTTTGTTTACTTGTTTTTTTGTTATTTTATTTTTTGTTTTACTTTTGCTTTGTCTTTCTTTTATTTCTTTCTGTATATGTTTGCGTTGTGGCGTTGTAATAAATGAATTCTATTCTATTCATTACCCCATTTTAATGTTGTAATTAGGGTTGACTGAGATCGAAAGGTGTATTTTAGTATTTAATGGCGCGTATTTATTTTAAATATTTTTTTTTATAATATGAAGTGACGGGACGAACAAGTAGTCGTGCGCTTGATGGTAAGCTACACGCTTGTCCATAGCAGTTGCAGTCTTACCCAGAGCAAATCTCAAAGATCCGAGGGGCACTGCCACTGCGTCCGAATCCCTGAGACATAAGTTGACAAGCTTCATGTGCCAGTAAGTTCACTTACCCTCACCCACCCTTACCCTTCAAAACCGGAACATAGTAATGTTAACATTAGTGCATGACGGCAGAAATAGGTAAGATGGCAGTACTTCCCTGGACGAACTCTTTCACAAGCTCTACAGCTACTAAAAATAATTGTTTATTGAAACAACAAAACTTCAAAAATCTATTAATTATCATTAAAAGTTCTTCCTTACGAGTTTATACTACGTAAAGTGATATGACATCTGGTCGCGTCGTGTAATGATATACAATTCAACGGGCAAACAGTAGCTAACACGGAGTAGCTATTTTTAGATGTTCAATTAGATTGATAAAAGCATTTTTTACGACTTGTGCCACATGTTGGTCACTAGTGCACTTAAAACAATAGTAACATTTTATTTCTAAATTTTGTATATTATTTGTTTTCTTTTGTTTTGTTTTTCTTTGTAAAGCTTTGTGTACTAACTTGTTTGACTTAGCAACCAAGAGTATCTTGACTTTCGTCAAGTTATCCTACCTCCTATCTCCTTTGTCACTTTTCACTACTTTATAGCAACTGAAATGTGAACCGTCTTAGGTGTTTACATTGTCCTATATAGTCTCTTTGCTGCACAATCCTTCTCTGTTTTTGCATAACCAAGCCAATGGGATCACGCGAACTTTGTTTTATCTATTATGTTGAGCTCACTTTGAGTAGTAATGCATACTCTCACGAAATTAATAAAGAGAGGCAGTGTTAAAAAGAAATTGTGAGGCATTTCTTGTCACCATGTATGTCAGAATAATGCAAATAAGTGTAATCTATCTGTGAATGCAACATGAGACTTACCCTTTCTCTCTAATAGCGTGTAGTTGCTTCGGTGAGAGTGGATGTGGTTCTATACCGGCGTCGAGGGCTGCAGCATCGAGCTCATCACATGGCGGAGCTACGAGAATGTCTGAGGGCCGATTGCCAGGTCCGGCGAAACGCGACTGGGGCAAGACTGCGAAAAGTCATAGTCAATAAGATGAAAATTATATTGTTATCAGTGATCGGAATTACATAACCTAAAATTTGAGTAATGTTAAAAATAATGTGGACATTCCTTTCTACAAATTCTGAAACTTCCCAGAACTGAACAGAATGTTTGAATATGTGTTTTATTGATATATTTGAGTACATTGGCCACAAATTATTTCCTATTGAGTATTTGGTCAATAGGAAATAATAATTTTATTTTAATTATTGTCTCAAAAATAATATTATTATAGACAAGTGAGCGTTGCCCATATATTCACTGTAGAAATATGTAACTGCTTTCTCTTTCATACAGCATAAAAAGCAGTAACGACTATCTGTTTCACACAGTAAGAAAACGAGACAAAACAAAAAATATTACGTATTCACCAGATCACCTGGACTATGTGTTTCTCATTTATACTACCAATCTTAGATGTATTTCTCCTTTTGAGAGAACAATTACTTTAGTAAGTCATTACCAGTGATCGGAATTGAGGGAGTTTTTATATCGAAACTTTGAGCAACGTTAAGAATAATGTGGACATTCCCTTTTACAAATCCCGGTACTAACCGGAATAGATTTTTTGTTTTAAATTATTTTTAATGATTGCTGCGGAAAGATTAGACTTAAATAAACACTTTTTGTTCTTATTAATTTTTCTCAGCAAGCGATAGTTTTCGAGTAAATGAAGGAGAAAAAATTTATTTACCAAGACTACTGGAGTTAAAAAATTCCGATAGATTTTTTTTTTGTTTTAAGTTGTCTAATGATTGTTTTGGATAGATAAGACATAAATAAATACTTTTTGTTCTTATAATTTTTACTCCGCAGGTTATAGTTTTTGAGTAAATTAAGAAGAAAAAATTAATTTACCAAGGTTAGGACTTAGCGAGCGGCTGGTGAGTGCCTAAAACGAATTTAATAATTTCAGAGCCAGTCCAGTAAAAAAAGTAAAGACGTTTAAATACTTTCTTGAAATAGTTATTTATCTGCATAAAAAAAAATATATTCAACACAAGCGTGGCTATTTTGCATGGTTTAACTGTCACTGGGTTAGCGGAGTAGCAAATTAATTAACTTACATTTTCATCAACATGGACTTCTGCAAAGTATACTGTTCACTGTTTCTAGCATTTTACAAGCTATTAAATATGGTCTGGTAGCCACATTTTGTATAAGTGGCATCACCAATAAATTTACAACGTATCTTCCCAAAAAATCCGTGGATTCGTCAAGTGATAACCAAATCTTGTTGTTTCCGATTACATCGTAAGTAGCTTTTAATTGTGTTTGAAAAAATCTGTTAAAATATTGTTTCCGTAGCAATGATTCTGAAGGTACTGCCTTATTTGAGCAAGTACAACAACATTTTATACATATATACTTGTTGAAAAATTTTTGTAACGTTGGGTTACTCACTTGTGTCCAAGGTATGTTACATAATATTAAAAATTCTATTAAATCAAAATAAAACTCATCCGGGGTTCTTTTTCGTCGTCTTGTATGAAGTGCGTTTATGATGTGCCGATCTACGTTGCTTTTACGAGTAGCTTTTATGTGGGATTCACATATTGTACAAAATATGATACCACTTGCGGGATCGTAAACCAGTTCTGGGTAGTCGACAACCCAGCTATAAACCAGCTCTGATCTTGGTCTATTTTCCATAGTGATAATACCTAAAATAAAAAAAAGCTGCTAATGACCATGTCAAAACATTTTGAAACAGAGTTTTTAAAAGTACTTAATTATATAACTGCCTATTTCACAAAAATACATTTTAAACACATAGTTGGTAAATTAAGAGCCTGTTCTCTTAGGAGCGTTCGACGCGCGTTTTGCTAACGCGCGCTTAGAACTAGTCGAATTTTACTACTAAATAGCCGTATACATAGTTAAAAAGTACGTCTTAAGTTGCACTTTTAAGATCTTTTACGAAGTTCGTAACTTTATTAGATTCAGCGTGCCTAATTTTTTTTGTTTTTTTTTCTCTCTAAAGCCCGCCGTTTTTGGAAAAGATATTTATATTATTATTGAGGTCTCATATTTTTCATTTCATCATAAAAATACCACACGCAAATATCGTAAAACTCAGAAGTTATATTCAATTATAATTTTTTTCAGGGTAGTCACTTTTATGAAGGTACTTTTATATCTGGATGTTATGAAACGAGATAGATCTTTTAAAAATAAAATTAATAATTTTCTTCTTTAACATGTAGAATTACACATTCTTCATAATCATTTTTTTAAGTTAAATAGGTATTCTACTGTACGGTATAGGTATTACTGAGGTCTTTTCTCGGAAATCTGCTTTTTATTCCAAAAACCTATAGGTGTAACGATTAAAAATTGCAGTGTTATAGAAAAAATATATAATTTTGTAATTTGTGTAATTTTTTTCTGGATAAATTAAAAGAAAAAAATTATACTAAAATTAAAAACATTATAAGTAAATATTACATACGTAGTTTAAATGTATCTGTTTATTAGCACATTTTTACGAACCTCGGTAACTTTATTAGATTCAGGGTGAATTACTATTTTTAAATATTTATTTTAATTTTTTATCTCTAAAACTCTGCCGTATTTTCCCACTTTTTTTAAATAATTCTAATTAAAAAGATTGTCTAACTAAAAATTCAACAATAAATAATAAAAAATTCATTCTTACCTTGCAAGTGAAATAAATATGAAGTCCAAGTCGCAGGTAAAAGCTGGTTCAGGGATTCGTAGCGTAAAGTCGTCGTTTTAAGTAAAATCAAAATCCAGATCGCAATGCAAATCAAAAACCGTTGTGAGATAGCCAAGTTGTCAGAAAATACAGAAAAACTCAAAATAACACCCGAACGCATGACAAGCACAACATCGAATAAGAACAATTACAAAAATTGTACTTAATGGGGTTACATGTAACTGCACGCAAGCAGGTATGTTGTCTCGTTCGCTCTTTTTTCCAGTTATCACTCAGACAATGAGATTAGCTTTAGAAACTAACAAAAAAAGATTTTTGTCTCACCACGCGGCACCCTTTGTCGCTTTCTTATCATCGCACGTTCTGGCACCACGCCGACATGGTGGTAACGTGGTCTTTTTAGATGGATTTGAATGGAGAAATTATGCTAGGTTCAATATTATCAGGCGTTTTTACTTGAATGTCAACAACAGGGATAATAAAGTTAACCCTCATAAAACATTTTTAAAGCAGGGATTTCGGTGTTGTCTTGTTTTGTAATATGATGCAATAATAACCGGCATATCATGATACTTTTCAACATTTTTATAATCAAATCATCAAAAATTTTGACTTCTTTTATTACTTTGCAAGTTACATAATTAAAATGCAATAGTGCGTTGTATTATTTATTAATAAAGTCATAAAATATAAATAAAAAAAGTTTAGATAGCAAATTTAAATTTGCAAATATTTTTACACTGAAGATAAGAAAATAGCAAATATCAAATTCGTTTGTAGTACAGCCCACAAAATCAAGCCGTAGTTGTCAAACAAAGCCGGTGAAATTCCAAAATAACAAGCCGGGGTCAACACTTTAGTTTCACAACACGTGCGCACTCAGCAAAAGATTTTACAAGAGTTTTTTGCACGGATATTTCGCTGCAGAAATAAGTAATAGCTTCTCTTTCACACAACGTGGAAAGCCGTAACTGTTATCTCTTTTACACAGTACAGAAACAAGATAAGATAAACTATAAAAACCGTCGATATTTAACAAAGGGCAAAGGTTGTTTAGTTTTAGTTTAATTTTCTGGTTTTTTTTAATACCAGAATGTTGGTTAGTAAGGTCGATTATGTTTAAATTACCAAGTCAAATATTTCAATACGGAACCAGAACATATAAATGTACCATTTTTCACCGAAATTGCATCACCTCATTTTGGCAGTTCATCTTAAAAAAAACTCATCAAAGTGTCCGTTTGACCACAACGAAGTCTGATAAAAACTTGAAAAATTTTTATTTTGTGTGACGAACATCTTGTTTTTACCATTTTATGTATGTAGTACTTATGTTTATGTTAATAACAGCATCAGCGAAGACTGCTACACATTCTGTACCGATCTTAGATATATTTCTCCTTTTGAAAGAACAATTACTTTAGTGAGTCAAACTAAACACTATAATTATTATAAATAAATACCTACGTATAAATAAAACGTAATACAACAATATTAATTTTATTCAGTAGTATTATGAATTTATTCAATAGTAATTTAAATTAGTTCAAGTAATACGTATCCCGGGATATTTTTTGATCATATCACGAAATGGGTATGTCCATACTAAGAAAACGTTCAAACTTTAGGTATAAAAACTCCCTCAATTCCGATCACTGGTCATTACAAATAAACATTAGGGATTCGGGATTCGGTACTAGTCTTCAATAGAACTGGTATCTCCCGGTTCTTTTGGTAGCTAACTAGCTAAGTATTGGTCCATCATGATACAATAAGTCAAATAGTAAGCAATAGTACTAGACAGGTTAATAAAGTTTTAAAAGTAAAAACTGAACTGAACCCTAATAAACATTCTAATGATTATAATGAATACATACATATTAATGAAACTGAATATATTATGGCCTATATTAATTTTATTTGTAGTATAAATTTTACATGTATTGATATCCTAAAAACAATTCTGGGATTTGGTTTGGTCATATCACAAAATGGGTACACCCATACAAAATTTTAGGTAAATTAACACCCGCAAATCTGGTCAGTGATTATTTATAAATATTATTTTTTACTGATTTTAAATCTTAATTTTATGATGGAATCATTGAACAATAACAACAGAATTATCATTAACTTTAAACTTAGCTACATTTAGTTACATCAGTTTTATTTTTATTATTGCCTAGTTTTAAGAGTGACTTTGAAAAGGACTCATTGCTATGTGAGCCAAACCGCATTGTACATCCCGTTTAACAATTCTCACCAATAGGAAAAGTTTTCCAGTGATAAAGGAAGTCTTCAGCAACTTGTTTAATGTTGTTGACGAGCTGCTCCACCTCAGGCGGCGCGCCAACGAGCTGCACATCAAATCGCAGCGGCTCACGTTCCGGCGGCGGTGCCTCTAACAGCAGCGAGTTCGGCCGCGATGCGCGCTCTCCCTCGCCTCCCATCGCCATCACTTAAACACCACACTGCATATACAACTCCTCACCGCACATACCGCTTTAATAACATTGCCTCAGCAACAAATCAATCCACTTCTCACACTCAGATCACTGTTTTATTATTCACATTCATATGATATCAATTACAATCTAGCCCATCGCCAAGTAACCCATGTAATCTGACACCACATATTTAAATTTATTTCTGTCAAGGAATGCAACGTACAGAGAAAAATATTTAATTGTTTTGGTCACTTATAAATAGGATTACGGCGACTAAAGTAAAAATCAGAATCCGAAGAAGAAAGAAAACGAAACCCCATTCTACCAATCTCACTGACTTTAAATAAAATTTGACATTTTGTGATTATGACAGTAGTCGTTGACTTGTGGACTCAGCCAATAGCAAAAGATCGTTTACAAAACGCAGTTTGAATCGATGTAGTGTCGTGTGTCCGCGTCTCTCGTCATTGTTGCGAGTTCCCAGCTCTACCATTTTCGTTTTGGGATGTCCTTCAATGAATGTTCGTCTAGTATGAAAGAGATAGTTTATGTTAAATAGCAAATAGTTCTAGCTTCCTCTATTTTAAGATGTTTTGTTAATATTGAAGCGCGTAAAATCGAAAATAGCCTGCAATGGTTAAAAAAAAACACTTGTCAATGTGGTAATTTGTAGACTTGTTTGTTATTGCAGTTAAATAAAAAATACGGGTTTTATTTTCGAACCACATTTATATTCACAGAAAACATAACACATTCCATCAATATTAACGAGGTCCGCTGGTATTTGATTGCTTCGAAAGATAAATTGTACCGTTCCTGGTCTCTTGAGAGTCCGAAGGCGATCGGATTAGGTATGTCCTACATTACCTGTATATAAGAAAATACAATTTGTTTCTTTCCGCGTTTATTGAGCGATTATGCGTGTAGTTGTTGTGTTTAATCTCGCGCGTAAGTTTATTAGTTGTAGCTAGGTAAGTTTCTCGTTTCGTTGATCGATTCTTTCGGCTTCTTTTGTTTTCCTTACGGCGCGTATATTTTCAGCTATGGAAGCGATGGACATCCAGGCTGTGGAGTCGAAATTGAGCGATGTCACCGTGACGGCGATTCCGATGAACGGGAAGAGTGTGCACAAAGATTCCGTGTATGGAGCAAGCAGTCACGCCACTATATCGACCGTGCCGGCAGCGGCGTCGCCGTCTTCTACTGGTAAAGACAAGGACGGGGTATCGAAGTATGCACAGCTGCTTGCGGTGATCGAGGAGATGGGTAAGGAGGTGCGGCCTAGTTATTCTGGGAGCCGTAGCTCGGCTGAGCGCCTGAAGCGCGGCATTGTCCACGCCCGCATTCTGGTGCGGGAATGCTTGATCGAGACTGAGCGCTCGGCGCGACAGTGAGCCGTCGCGCCCAAAAACCCCACAGTCAATTGTAGTGTACCTCAGGTTTGATCATGCTAGACATGGAAAGGATGACTGCCAATCATGGAAGACATTGATTTTTTTATTAATATTGTTTTTAAAAATGTTCCACTGATGTGACCAGAACAAGATACATATTTTAATGACAATTCTTATATAAAGTTTAGCATAATATATATCAATTGCTATAATCCAGAGAGCTAACTAAAAGTTACCTTGCTGCACACCAAACAATAGTTAGTATAAATTATCACATAATGAAGGCCAACTACAATATCAATTCTTGTGTCATATTTATGAGAATCTATTGCTCTCCATAATGACACAACCTGGCTCTGCCAATATATTTTGTTTGCTGATAAACTTGTGATCCAATATTTAAACCAAAATATTCTATATAACATTCTCTAACAAAAATTTTAGCTTCTAATTTGTTAGATTTAAAAAGATATATAATTCAGGGTACTTAGACATAAATAAGAAGTTTCAACATTTAAGTTTTTATTTGTGATGTAAATTTCTTTAATAATAATAATTTCACAGAACGAGTAAGTTATTAAAGATTGATTTTTTTCATATGCCAGGATTCCAAAGAATCAAAATAAAGAAATCACAGTTATGTACTTTTGAACAATGTCATTTATTTCCAGGGTTTATTCATATTGGTTTGATGCAATGCAGCTTTACAGGTCAATCAGAAAACTTTAGTTATGAACAATATGATGCAACTGTACAAATGAGCTTTAGAAGAAACTTAGATTGATAACAGAAAAAATTGTATTTGATTTCTTCATCATAATATGAAGTTATAATTTTGAAAAGCCCAAAAAGTGAGTAAAGATAAATATTTCCTCATACAAAAGAATCCCATTCATCAGTGAGTGTTTGTAGACTGTTATTGAACAGCTGTAATGCAACATATTGACATGTAAAACATTTGAAACAGTCACAATTGTGTTGAAGAGCAACACAAATGTTTGCAACTAAATATTTTATAAAAACTCTTGTCAAATGGGTTCTGTAACACAGTTAAACATTGTTTAACACACTTCATCTGGAAGGATCAAGTCAAGTTTTGTGCGGATATGGCTCCATTAATTCATATTTATATTCAACACATAAAGGCAATGGAATATAAAGTATTTTATCAAGTTGCAATTATTAGTGACAATTTGACATTTACAATTTCAATTTTCTAAATTTTAAAAAGTAAAAAGAATTTTTTTATTTCATACACGAAGTGTAATGCAGCGGTTCTCGCAACCCAGCAGGTAACACTTCACAAAGCTGTATCAAATTGATCAATTTGAATGAACCCAAATAGTTATAAGTAGTGACGTAAGTGATTTGGCAGTTGAGAATACGACCCGTACAGAGTCCTGGAACCCAGGCTGTGATGCAACATTTATTGTGAACATCTACCTCAGACACAAACAAAATATTAATATTTTTAATGTTTATATTCTTGTTGTCGTATCTTAAGCAGACAAATCATGTTTGATGTTTTTTAATCGTGTAGTGAACGTAAAATGTATGTTTAATTGCAAGATTTACAATCATTTTTATAGTAATGTTAGTCATGCTAAGTCAAGTTATTAATAATAAAACGAGTATAATAAATAGTTGTAGTCAGGAGAAAAAAAAAGATTCTTTACAATATAAACAAAAGAAACTATTTACACAGTCAATTAAGATAATCAGGAGAATAAGTACTGATTTGAAACAATCAAAGTATTTCTTCTGGCCACAACAAAGCAACCAATTTACGCACAGTATTCAAATGGAGTGACGAAAGCAATATTGCAATGATATTAATTTTAATTACCAATGTTACGAAATACAGCCAGTTTTGTGACCTCAAACATAGAATACAATATAGTTTATAAGAAAGTGCTCATTTTGCTAATGCATTGTGTTTTTATTAATATTAAGTTGTATATAATTTATCGAGTTCTTAGATTTTCACAATTGCATTTGAAATGAAAAAATTTTTTAACAGGTCTAAATCGCGTATATTTTTTTTTTTTTTAAACAAACCAACATTTCGGGCTGTACAGGTTTCATGGTCACAACTGACTCCAAAGAATCCAACGATTAGTCGAGAAGAGAGAACAAATGTTGGTTTCTTTTGAAATACAAATAACGCGATGTAGGTCCAAGCATTTTCATTTCAAATGTATATAATTTAGTTCTTAGACACTAATCCTCCGTAGAAAGATGTATTATGTTCCAATAAGGTTTTACAGATTTAAATATGTATTTTGATGTTATACTATGTTGTAGCTAATATACCTAGTGTACATGAAGCGAACAGCGCACTAAAGTTGTTATAGTGGTAATGCTGACACTAGGAGCGTGATTAGTTCATCGGTTCACTCATTAAAATATTGCGTTTTATTTTGTCACTATAGAAAACATGACTAAGAAATGAAAATAATTGAAAATGTCCGTCAGTTGCGGTACGGCTTTAACTTATCTATGCATGATTTGTAACTTTTAACTTAACCGAAAGACCAACATTTTGAACAATTATAAAACGTCAGGTAAATACTGTGATTGTAAACAGAATCTGAGCACATAACTGGAAAGTATAAAGTAGTTAAGTACGCCTTTAAAACTTAAATACGAATAAGTAGTTCAAATGAGATTTCTCATTTCTGTATACGACAAAAATGGAAGCAACAGTGCATTACTTTTATGTACACTTCTACAATAAAATAAATATAGAAAACATTATATAAACCACAGTCCAACTGCCGTTGAAGTATACTTTATAATTGTAGTTAGCCATAAGAAGATATTACGAAATAGACGTTAATTCTATTGAATAAGTTACCATTAATAATGTACTTACATAAATGTTATACTAATTCTTGAAGTCCATTTCAATATTTTTATAAAATAGTTTTATCCATATATTTATTTATATATTTTCGCAATCTACGATTCACTGTGTATACTTGAACAATATTGGTGATATTTAAGATTCTTTCTAAAGCTAAGCATATTTGCTAGTGGAACCCTTTATTATGTGTCTTTTATAAGGGTACCTTTAAGTTAGATGCTTATGGAAGTGCTGCAGTGGCGCCACGTGCGCGCCAGTTTGCAGACTAGATATTATTAGTGATGCAACAGACGTCTGCTACTGCTTCCGCAACTGTGGAAGTTCTGCACACTTTTTTACATCTGTTTCCGTTTCTGCTTCCGCAATTTTTGTAACGGAACTTTTGTCAGTAGTTTTACAACGTTCACAATGGATGTGGCCCGCTCGCAGATTGCTTGGTGGCGGGGCGCGCGTTTTTTAACAGTGTTGTGTTGTGCACAGTGCAATTATGAAACAAAAAACAAGTCCTATTTGCGACTATGTCGTTGATATCTTTATAATATTTACACTTCCGCTTCCGCATTCTTACATAAGATTTACTTTTGACGTTTGTTTCCGTTATGACATGTAATTTTGGTGAATTTGCCTGTAGCACAATGGAATTATCAAATTATGTCTCAGGATGATGGGCGCAGTGGCAGCGCCCATGAGATCTTTGTTGTTTAAAGCTCTGCGTGGCACTGCAACTGTTATTTTGGTTATTTTAACTATTATAAAACTATTAGGTTTGTTCGTCCTGTCACTTGATATTATAAAAAAAATACTTCCGTTGCATCACTACTAAATATTGTATGAAAATTAGCAGTGGCGTGTCAACCGCGCCACTGCAGAGCTTCTGCAAGCGTCTAATTTGAAGACGCCTAAACCTGTTCACTAAATACTATACTAGGGACTTGAGCAGAATATACATAGTAACTTGTCATACGGTTTTAATAATTGACGTAATAATAAGGGGCGTAATTTTCTTTAACCCCTGTAATTCCTGTCCTTAAATGTAATTTGTAAGTGAGGAACCATACGACAGTACAAATTTTTTTAGTAAATTAAAATTTGTAAGGATGTGTTTAGACGGTGTTAGATCATCGACAAACCATCGCAGTTACGATAGGCATTAATCTGCTATATTTATTCTCGTATATTTTTATTATGGATTAATAAATGGGTCTAAAATAGACATTATGGTTTTATTTTATGCCTTCGACATGAAACCTCTTATCATTCATAGCTTTAACTTGTAATTGTCAACTGCAGAGCCATTACCACAAAAAAAAAAAGATAATTTAGACACAGTCATAAGCTTGGAGGATGGAAAAAATAAAATAAAGGACATGCAGCGCTAGACATTATATTGTAATGTAAGCAATTAGTTTTCATCGTAAGACTTAACTTACAATTTTCGACGGAATTTAATTGTTTAAATTACAACATAGGCCATGAAATTACCTTAGACTATTTTTTTCCATCCTCAAAGGAAATTATGGATCCAACTATGTCAATTTTGTTCTTCAAACTGTACAAAGATATATGCAAATGAGATGAAATAAATTAACCGAACTACAGACAAGTATGTATTACCTACCTAGTGATGAAACAGATCTTTGTTATAAATTTAATAACGGAAATGTTGTCAGAAGTTTATTGCGATACATCAGGCGCTTGCGCGTATTGTTTGGCGGTGGGTGCGTGGGCTTTAGCAGTTTTGTGTTAGAACTGCAACTATGAAAACAAAAACAAGTGTGTTTGGAGCTATTTCGTTGAGAATTTTAAAGTATGTACTTTTCCGCTTCCGCATTAGTTTCCGCTAAGATTTACTTTTGACATCTGTTTCCTGTATTGTGTGTTATGATACTTCCGTTGCGACACAATATTATAATAAGCAGGTATATACGAGTCAAACTTGAAGTGTAATGGAGTAGTAGCCACACCTTTTCGATTTTTAGTGGATGTAATTGGGAGACAAATATTGATGGATTAGTAATTAATGATTGCTAATATGGAATGCGCTTCTGTGTCGAAAAAATGCCGCTATACCGGATTGATGAAATTATTTAGAAAAAAATAGAAGGAAAATAAACGTTTGAAATGTTATGTAACATTTAAATTAACCTTTATCATAAATATAAAAAGTGAAAAATTGTAGTTTGAATAATTTTTTATCGAAACTCAGATTTTATTTCAATAATCTTGGTCTTTCTCAGATCTTTAATATTTGTAATAAGCCAAAATATTTTGTATTTACATAAAAATGGCAACATGTCACGCCATTCCGGTATCCCAGCAATATTTCGCTAAAAATTCACGTGAAAATGTGTAAAAGTGAACTCCAGATTTAAAATCATCCGAATACCCGACCACAGGTTAAGACGCCTGAATTTTACATTTAATTCAAATAATCTAATTTTTAGCGTCTATGGAAGCGTTGTGGACGACCAAGTGGCGGTGGAACACGGGTTACAGCGCGGATTCCGTCGAATGGTGCCCCGTGATTCAGCATTGGAATGTGTTCACTTGTGGTACTTACCAGCTCAATAAGAATGGTTCTGGAGGAGGTAATTATTGTAGCAAATTAAATTTTTAACATTTTTTTATAATTTATTGTGGATTTGTATTATTAAATCTCGGACTTGTATACGTGTACAAATATTAAATTGCAATTGCAATTTTTGGGTAATGTTAATTCAAAAATAATATTGTTTACATTTCTAAACCTAACTGTTGAAATTGAAACTTATTATATTCACTTGCAGATCATGAAGCAAAACAGTCGAGACTTGGCCGCATCTATCTCTTTGTCATAGACAACAGCACCATCGAGTTGTCTCCTAACCAAACTATTGAAACTTCTGGAATACTCGACCAAAAATGGTGTTACCACACCATACAAAACTACCCGGTACTTGCTACTGCAACATCTGAGGGTATTTTACATCTTTACCGAATGGTTGACGAAAATGGAACGTTAAATTTGAAATTGTGGGTTGAAGAGTCGATTGGTGAAAATATTCTGGCTTTGTCTTTGGATTGGTCAACCAACAAAACCGAGATTGAAGAGCCAGATATAGTAGTCAGTGATTCAGCGGGAAGTGTGACTGTATTGAGGGTAGTTGGAGACCAATTGCTGAAGATTGGACGGTGGAATGGACACGGATTTGAAGCATGGATCGCTGCTTTTAATTATTGGAATAGTAATATATTTTATTCAGGTAAGTGTTCAGTTGCAAAAAATGAATAATATTTAGCCAGTTGTAATTAAGATGCACTTGATTTTACAAACCTGAAATGACTTTTTTAGTAGCAGTAGAGTTTCTTGTGAAAAACTTTGTTTAGGGAAATACTGCCAACTAACAAGTAAGGTGGCAACCTTGCCTATTTCGGCCGCCAAGCAGTAATATAAGCATTACTGCATTCCCGTTTTGAAGGGTAAGGGTGTGTTTAACTAAGGTAAATGATTCTTTTATGGGGAACTGTACACGTTTTTACAATGAGATTCCGGAGCAAATAACATTTCTTAAGTTTAAAAGGATGCATGGAAAGACGACATTTCTCTAGATTTCATACAAATTTGATTCAAAGTGTATTTCATAGCATTTACGTTTATTTAAAAAGAGCAATTCCTAAAGTTTCTTGCTAGTTCGTTCGTGAACGAAAGTAGCTTAAAAATATACGCACATCATGTTCAAAAAATTTAGATATTGATACGGAACATATATTAGTTGTCTCTTCTGGAAATCAGGTCCGCCGCAGTGATCCCCTCAGCGAACACCTTAGATACTTATGATCCCATCCGATTCATGCTTGGTCACCAAAAAGTTTCCGACATTTATACGTAACTATGCAACCATTTTCCGCAGGCGGTGATGACTGCGTGTTCAAGAGTTACGATGCCAGAGTACCCGAGATAGCAGTCACCGTAAACAGGATTCACGAAGCTGGAGTGACAGTTGTGAGGAACCACGTGGATATGGAACATCAGCTTTTGACCGGCAGGTATGAGAATGTTTCAACAACCATAAAATGTAAAAAATGTTAATTTTGGGACCTGTAAAGGGCCCGATACGTCGGTTTGTTTGAAAAAACAAATATACGCTATTTAAATCCGGAAAAATAGTTTCATTTCCAATGTTAATTTTATTTATTATTCTTTTACATAACTTAAAAGACATCAGAAACATGTTTATATTATTATAAATAAGTAGTTGTTTGTCACAGGGACACAAAAATTCGAAATAAATAAAAATTTGCCGCCCTTTTGTCGCTTACGGGTGAAATTTTTTTTTTCAAGCTTTTACCGGTTTTGATCTAATTTTCAGTTACGACGAAAGAGTGCGTCTTTGGGACACAAGGAACCTAAAACGTAGTATAACGGAGACAAACGTAAACGGAGGAGTATGGAGGCTTAAATGGCACCCCTTCCAAAAAAACATAATTTTAGCAGCCTGTATGTACGGAGGGTTCAAAATATTACACCTCGAGGAAGAGATTAACGTTATTTGTGAATATTTAGAACATGAAAGTATTGCATATGGTGCCGATTGGAAGTTTGTCGACGAAAAACCGTCTGTGGTGGCTACGTGTTCGTTTTATGATTGCAAATTGCATTTGGGCGAAGTTGAGTGGTAAATAAAATGTGTGATACGGTATTTTGTTCTTTTGATTTGTGTACCTAATCTATTTGAAATTAAGAACGCAATTATTATAAAACATGGCTATAGAAATATTGGAAATGATAGTACTTGGTACTTGGTGCAACGGGCTGGTGTAAATGGATATAGTTCTAAGTTGGCGTGTTGTATGTGTTTTTATTTATAGAATAAAACTGACGTTCTTTTCTATGCCCTTACAAGGTATTATACGGGCGAAATTATAAATAATTCAAAAACTTTGCGACTAATCCACTATTTTTTCTCGATGCGATCAGATCTTAAGCTAGGAGCTGATTCTCATGATAGAAAAATGGTGCCCCTGGAATAAATTTATTTCAAATATTCGATCGATAAAACATCGTTATAGAGTCATAACGACACTACGACTAAACTTAATTTACTTTATTTTAATAAATTAAATTTTTACTTCACTAATTTCAAATAATCGTCCATGGTCACGCTGGAATAAGAGACGCCATCTTTTAAGATACCATATAGTATTTCCTAGGTTATTATTTGCTTATTCCATTGACTTACATCAAAAACTTTGCGACTAATCCACTACTTTTTCTCGATGCGATCAGATCTTAAGCTAGGAGCTGTGATTCTCATGATAGAAAAATGGTGCCCCTGGAATAAATTTATTTCAAATATTCGATCGATAAAACATCGTTATAGAGTCAAAACGACACTACGACTAAACTTAATTTACTTTATTTTAATAAATTAAAATTTTACTTCACTAATTTCAAATAATCGTCCATGGTCACGCTGGAATAAGAGACGCCATCTTTTAAGATACCATATAGTGTTTCCTAGGTTATTATTTGCTTATTCCATTGACTTACATAAAAAACTTTGCGACTAATCCACTACTTTTTCTCGATGCGATCAGATCTTAAGCTAGGAGCTGTGATTCTTGGATTTAACTCCATGATTTAACCGGACCATGGATTTAACTCGTGAAAATTTTCGTAGTGTGATTTTCTACCTATAAAAAATATATAATAATAATAAATATCAAAAATAATAATAAAAGAAATATGTAATAATAACCGTAAACGCAGTATCATCTTGCACCACGTTAATGCCAGTTTTCACACAGCCAGACAGACAAATGAATTTTTGAAGGTGAACACCGTTGACTTTATGAGCCATCCTGCGTCCAGTCCCGACATGGTCCCGAACTTGACTTTTATTAATTTCCAAATATTAAGAATCAGTTACGCGGTCAACGATTTTCATCACCTGAAGAGGCTGTAGAACAGTATGAAAAATATTTTTCAGAGATTGTCACGGAGGAGTGGCATAAATGTTTTCAAAATTTGTTCATTCGTATGAAAAGGTGCATTAACGCTAACGGAGGATGTTTTAAAAAACAATAAATTAATTTCTGCCTATTTACAGTATTTTTTTCTTATTCATTCCGAAAACTTCTAGTGCGTCTCACGTCTAAGTGACAAGAGAAGGGAGGCTGTTGTCCTGCAATGGAATAGTAAAAGCTGAAAATTGAAATGAATGAGTGTAATTGACAAAATGATTTTAAAAAACGATATAACGGATTCTTTGTGCATTACCAGTCTCCGAAGAAAAATGATACTTTTTAATTTGTTTATTTACTAACTTTTTAGATAAGACACCAGTTTTATTCGACTACAATCTAACGCACGTAAGTCACATTATTAAATCGCTTAGAAATAACTTTGTTTATGTACAGGGTCGTGATGACAAGGGTCGAATTCACAGAACAATAAATACAGTAGAAGTGGTTAGTTAGCGTCAGACGAGTGCCAACATCCCAATGTTAATGTTTCGAGACCTCAGTCCGTCATTTTCGCTTTGTATGGCATGGTTGTGTCATTCCTTCGCGCAAATTCTCTAAAATCGCATACCTAAAAAATGCCTTATTGTGCTGCTTTGGAGTGCGTAGTAGTATTTCATATCATCGGTAAGTCTTATTTTAATAAATTTGCAATTTTCTGTTTATCGAATTGATTCAGACGTTAATAATCGTTCTTCGTAGTACAGCTACTGGCCGCAAGATGGCACCACGTTGAATAAAATTTCAATTTAAAATCAAGTTAACTTGCAATAAAGGTATTGAACTTTCAACGATATAGCATCTGGGTAAAGTTTATATTATATTAACAATCCGCAGAATTTGTTACATCTTTTTGAATTAGAAAAAAAATATGACCAATCATTAATAAGATAAGTGTTTGTCATTTGTTTGTGTTGTCGTGTTTTGGCGATAGCGGTTCCGATAGTAATCGAGGCGTATGGTAGAGGTGCGCGTTTAAACGAAAAGCACTTTAAAAGTCTGCTTTTTAAAATAAGCGCATAAGCACGCTTTTCATTTTGCGTAAGCGTTGGTCTATTCGTATTCGCACAAGTTGCAACTAGTATGTGCAAGATTTTAATATATTACTTTTGTAGACTGATAGTATAGACACGATGGAACAGTAATAAAAAAATATGATAACGTATTCTCTCTGCTTTCGTCAATGGGCCCACCGTGCGCCGCTCTCTATAGATAATTCTATAGAGAGCGGCGCACGGTGGGCCCAAATTGATAATTCTTGGACATAGAAATAGCTTGTGGAGTATCGAGCAAATTTTTTTTATGTGATGGATAATATTCCTAACAACTTTTATTCTTCTATAATTTCTATTATCAATTAAAAAAGTAATTTGCTCGATACACCACGAGTTATTCCTATGTCCAAGAATTATCAATTTGGGTCCACTGTGCGGCGGCGGCGGCGGAGTTGCTATTTGTGGCGAAGTATTTATAAATAACAAAAAAAAAAATCGTCTGCGGCCTAACCATCGAAATTTTACAACCACTCGACTTTCCTACACATTGCGAAACTGCACGATCGTCCTTCTAGCTCTATACTAGTAAATGAAGCAAGGCTTATAAATGTGATATCCGCTTATACAGGTAGGGTTTACCAGGTTTTAAGGTTGGTCATTCATTGTTACATTATTTTGGATTTTTTTTCTGCTTGCCTCAACAGATTTTTTTAAATATAATAAGTGCGCATTTAATTTTGATCTCCATCTCACCTGATGAAAAGTGACGATGAGGTCAACCATGCATGCATACCTAAATAATGCCTATCGACTCTCATCTTGAACAGGAATTCCACTCCAGTTGTTCGCCATACAAATGTGGAAGCGTAACGGTTCGTGCTGTTTGGAATATCTACAACATAGGGGTGGACCCGTACCGAACGACAGCCTACGTCTAGTCAACCCATTCAACCGATGTTAAATCGTGCACGTCACGTATTAAAATACGTTGACTGGTAGGTAGAGAATGTATTATGGCATTCAAGCTGGTATTTGTAGATTATTGTATTTTGTAAACAAGTTTACATAAATAACTTACGGGACAGACCGTAAAAAGAAAATAAAATACAGGAAAACAAAAATAATCTCAATTCTCATTTTAAACATGTTGTATTTCAATTTGCTTATAATGTCATGATAAATATAATTTATAACAATTACATACTTAATAAAGTAATCATTTGCCGTAAGGGATAAAAAATTCTTACACCATTTACAATGAAGGCTTTGGGATTCTGTGATCATCACTTGTTCTAATTCCGAATGTCCCTTTTCAAATCTCACTCCACATTTTCTATCTCTTTAACACTTATGGAGATATTTATGCGAATGAATAAGACATATAGAGCTCGAGTTAACCGGCCAACTCCGCCTGTTTAAATTTGTACCTTAACATTTTCTAATTACAGTCTATTTCCTATTCACTGGAATTAAAGTACACGATTATAAATACACCGCATTCGCTGCCTGGCGATAGCTTCCATCCACCTTATTATGAGGATAACTTTAGTGTTTTATGGAAATATACTGACAAATTGGATAGGTGGACGAAAACGAAGGCATTTTTGTAAATTATGTACTTTTCATAATGTCCACCTTATAATAGATATCGTAGAAAAATGACGAATCATGAAAAAACACATGTGATCATAAAAATTAACTTGGTTTTTTTTGTAAAAAAATTTATGAATTCTCAAGGTTACAACTAAAATTGTTTCAAAATTATCTGCATATAAAACAGGATTTCTACAATAAATTAATTAATAAACATTGACTTTTGCTTTTTATTGGCAATAGATGTTAAAACCACCAACAACCAACCACTAGGAACACCGACAAGTGCCACTGGCGGTAATGGTGGAACGATGTTCCCACTAGCACCACAGGGGTCTATAGCGTCCCATTATCACAAATAGACGAAGTTACAATTTTCACTCTAAAAAGCAAATTACATAAGATTCAATTCATTCTTGTTACGAGTGGTGTTGTATGAACAACAAATGTATCGCACTTTGAAACCAAGACCGTTACTAAGAGTTTGATTTTTATATTTAATTTTTAGAATATTTAACAGCCGTTTCCTGAAAGTTGGCTTTTTCGTTCGTATTGGTTTTGATATTGGATCCACAAGTCTCCTTTCAGGTTGTAAAGCTCTACCTGGTCGTAGCCTACTGTGATCCTCAATTTAAATTCCCACGGAACGAATAAAAGCGATGTTTTCTACCCATAGCATAATGGACTTTATGACAATTACGTAATGTACAAACTAGATACGAGGTAATAAATAAGCTGCGTGAGGTAATAAATAAGCTGCGTGTCTGCCGAGGATTTTTTTTAAATTCAAAGCTTTATATAGCAATGATTTAAGTGGCACTGCTACTGTGCCCATCACACTGAGACATACGTCGACAAGTTTAATATGCTTGTAATGATTTCACCAGCACTCTTCAATAATGAAACGCAATCATGCTCACATTACTTCATTTACAACAACTACAGTATTGTATTTATAATAATAATAACGCACACTCAACATAGCCCCGCACTAGGGAAACCCTGTGTCGCGGGTGCCATGGACACATACATAGACCACTACAAATTACACCCAAACTCACGAGAGAAATAAATGTAGGCCATACAAATCTCTCCTGGTCCTGAAATCGAACCTGGGACCTCTGCGTGGCAGTCCGGTATGGCAACCTTTCGGACACGGAGGCAGTTAACTTTACTTACAGGCAGGCAGTTTACTTTGTCCGTTATACAATTGACATAAATTAATTATGCTATGTACAATTTCCTTCCAAATTTTGTTTGGAAGGAAATTTGTTGTTTGTTCCGCGGGCAATATAAGAAGTCTCTCTGCATAGTAAATAATTTTTCGTCAAATTAAGTTACATACATCAGTGATGTAATGTACGCTATGCACAATTCATATATTTGAACTACACGTCTTCTAAGCAACTTCTAAAGCGCAGGCCGCATCGTGAATGAAACTGACTTAACTCACGTATGGAATGGATGGCCCATTCCATCTATTCATACTTCGGTTCTCACCGCGAACTAAGCTAACCGAGTTAAGTAAACTAACCCAATCGACCCATCTGAAGAACTGAGTCTGATGTGATTATACAGCGAAAATATGATAAATACATAATCTCGTTATTTAAAATAAGGCCTATCTCTATAGATACACCTATGTGTTTTCAAAATTTTTACATCTTATTTCGTTTCGGACTTATAAAATCGAACACCTGTCGATGTGACATCCGTAGCGAATAAGAACGAAATGTTCTGAGAATAAGCAGTCTTGCACATAGGCCTTGGTTCTACGGATAAGTCGCAATGATCCCTCTATCTATGTTAAATATGTCGCCCTTCTGCCGCCCTTCACCCCCGCACGTATCCATAGTCATTATAAGCTTAGCTTTGCATGCAACTACGTGAGTTAAGTTAGGTTAGCTTTGTTCGTGGTGTGGCCTGCGCTTAAGGAAATATGCAAGGCCTCAGCTCTCGGCCTGCTATTACTTCCGATTAAAACACAGGGTTATTTGCAAAACACTAGCATTTCCGCAGGACTATATTAGTAACATCTTAAACTTTTGAACAATCAATTTACGAAATATAAACTATTAAGTGTTTGTTGTATTACCTGACATAGTTTAGATCTATATTTGGTAGTAAGGTCAAACGCGTAAGCGCCCCCCAACAACTCTCACCCCGTCCTGCGTTTTGCATCAGACTGGTATTTAGGTACGTTAGCGCTTTTTTTGCTATTTCGTACGAAAGAAGAACCTGATTAATTATTAAAAGTCGTGGATCAAAAAGTTGTTGATTATGATGTCAATAGTATAGTACCGAGAGTTTGTTTGTATTAAAAATAACCCTGTATGGTAAATAATTCATTGTAGTCAAATTCTAAATTGCGTACTTTAGGAATATAAAGCACGATGTGTTACTTGAAAATGGCATAAAATTCAAAGTAATAAAATTTCAATAATAATAAAAAAAAACTCTAACGAGACAAATTCAAAATTTAAAAAAAGGTAGTCACACATTTCCATAAAACATTAAAACTCAAAACGTAAGCGTAAATTCACGGTACAAATAACCTTTTTAAGTTCTACACAATTAACGTGTATTAGGCTATGTTAATCAGAACGCTTCAACACTGCGCTCATACCAAACGAATTTAGTATGGGATGATATTAAGTGCAGACTTTATACAAATCATACATTGTATGAAATTTTGTATGAGCGCGTTGTTAAAGCGTGCCGTTAAGTACGGCACAACCCTTATAACTCATTCATACTACGTCCACTATAAGATAATCTCTGATAGATAATCAATTATGTAGCAATATTTTATGTAGAATGCTTGCGAAAGTTTGCGTCAGTCATCTAGTGTTTTACCAAGTCTTTATCATTAATAATTGGGACATTACTGAATCGCTTTTAGGTTGATTTATCTGGCGTTGGCAAGGAATATTCACAAAAACTTTTGTTTCTAGTCAGAGATCATCACATACTGGTCGTAGTGTAAATATTTATCAATTACTAATAACAATGCAATGGTCGACATACATATCATATGAAGCTAAAATTTAATTGTAAATTTCAATAGACCCCAAACGATTTTTTATATTTTTTTTTAAATCACAAGACACTATTCATTAGACTAGTTTTTTTCTAAAATGGCAACTAAATAGTTGATTTATAATTCGTTACACTTGTGTAAATATCCAATGGTCGGAACAGGGTGTTTAAAATGAGAAGATAACTGTCTACATATAAATACAAGGAGTGACATGGAGTGGTTAAAACCACCAAATATTAATGAATTACTTACACCAAATATTAATAGTTTTACAGCATCGTAAAACAAAACTTCTCACCTAGGAAGCAGAAGTTCCATTTTAAAGTAATTACTTTAAAGAGGCGTTATGTAAAAAAAATGTAGTATAATTTCTGTTGACGACCAATTATGTAGGAATATTTTATGTAGAATAAGGGCGCGTGTACACGCTAAGAAATTCGAAAATTGATATGAAAATAATGAGTATGTACACGATACGAATACTTTCGGACAGACGTGTGTATGGCAAAATGTGTCAGTGCATTACGAGTCTTCCAGTTAGCTGTCGTTTTACTACCGACTGTGGGAAGAAATATGTTGTTGTATATTTTGACTACTAAGCAACACCAATCCACGCGCATAAACATTTGTTTGACAATGCACATCACCCCGTCCCATACAATAACGGCAGAGAGAGATTTTTTCTTGTCCGGCGCCGAGACAGTGTACACAGGTCGTATGGAGAAACGACACGAATTCTTGCATAGACCCGGTGACTTTTTTTAGCGTGCACACGCGGCCTGACAGTTTGCATCAGTCATCTACAGTATGTTACCAACAATAATAATAATAATAAAAATATGGGCGACGTCTTTATCATTAATAATTGGGACACTGGTGAGTCACGTTTAGGTGACTTATCTAGCCACGTACCGATGATAAATCACTACTACCATTTTCTTACATAGAACAAAATACCTACTGCATTTTTTACATAGCGCCACTACAATTTCTTTCAAACGACCAACCTTTCACCAAAGTAAACATTTTTAATTGATTCCTAGCAATAGCTTGTTTTAACTGCCGCGGATATTGTAGATACTTTTATTAGCCTACAATGCAGTAAAACTGTCCGGAATTCGAAAAAAGTAATTAATTAACATTTGGTGGTTTTAACCACTCCATGTCACTTCTTGCATCGTGTACACATTTATGTGCTCGTTTGGAACACCTATTCCGACCATTGGTAATAACGTAATTATTTATTTTTTAATATCACTGTATTACATTACAATTATGTATAAGATTGTTATTTTTAGTACATTGTAATAAGTTGCAACGACTTTTCGAGTTTATTATGAAAAGATTAATACTTTGTATATTACTGTACAGTCAAAAGCATAAGCTTGCCAATTTGGCCTTTGGTACATTCTTATCGCAAATAGCTTGAAGTTGAAGTTTTAATATTGTGTCAATTTTCACGTATTATTGACCGTGTACCAGTACCAACTACCTGTACTATCTTTTCGAAAGATTTGTAGTAAACGAGTATACCGACTAAGGCTGTCGTAGACCAGAGAGACTGCAGCAGGAAACCGTAGACAACGGCGGTAGGCCGCAGGCGATTATGGGTTTTAATGCAAGGATGAAATCCAAAGCATAGCCGAACGACACCGTCTGCGTATGCGGTTTGCCGCTACAATTGGCAGCGCAGTTTTGAATACCTTTGTTTACGAATTTATTTTATTATAGAGTATCAAACATACTAAAATGGTCTTATAAAGTTTGTTTAAGACTGGACCGTGGCTTTCGAAACAACTCATGGAACCTTTTTGGTCCACACTTGTATTTCTAGCGTAAGGGGCCCGTGATATTAAAGGCCTGTTCAGACATAAGCGTTATTCCGCTGTGGGTAGCGAAACGGCATCCCGCCGGGTATTTGTATGAAGTTTGGCGGCTAAAGCGAAACAAATATCGCGCTATATCCCCAGATAGGCGGCATTTTTTCGCTTGCTTTGCGAAACAGGTCTAATACGAAGCAACGTACGAAGATCGCGATTTGACATAAATACTTGATTAATTCCTTAATGGCAGCCACTAGGCGTGGGCCAGTCAGTTTCGAGGGATGTAGTCAGTTAATGTTGATTAACAATTTCGAAAAGTGCATTTATGTGGCTCCTGGCTATATAAATGATTTTTTCTTCACCTGTAAAGTTGTCAAAATTGAGATAGTACAGGTTGCCAGTTCACAGTCGATACATTACTTAAACTTAGGCAAACTTCGTTTTTTAAATACGTTACCTTGTATAATCAAAGCCAAAGTTCATTTTATAAATATCGGCATAAGACTGTCGGATGTTATACTAAAGTGCTACAAACTCGAACCATTATGGACTAAATCGGACTTAATAGACATCTGAAGTCAATAGGTGAGTTATATTAAATTAAATTTTGTCTGTTGTTGTATTTTCTCTTCTCAGTGAAGTCTACCATCGAAAATCACTGGTCGAATTCTGAGTAGAAAACGCGTGTCTTTCTTAACTAGACGTTAGCGGAATATCGATTGTCCTGATGTAGCTATAGCACTTTCAAAAAGAGACTGTTCATTATAAACTCAAAAAAATCGTTACTATATATTGCCAAATGTAACCACAAAGTTGATTATGTCATGTATTATATAATGTTACATGTATACAGATTATTTTGTCACAAACTATGTCCTGATGCATTTCATTATTTACATTAGAATCTATATTTACATTCTTTAAAACAATTCGGATACTTCTGGGAGTATGTGATTTTTTTCCTATTATACATAACGGGCATGAGACTTAGCGTGATAATTATTGCTAACTACAGAGTGGTGAAATATTATACAGAATAATATTTAATCCTCCTACAACTTTCATGCGATTCTGTTGGACTGAGGTCCATATTAATCCATCTCAAATTCAAGATTGATATCGACGCTGGAAAGGTAAGAGGTTTTATGTGCATTTACAAAATATTACAGGAGAGCCATTTATAGTTTTTTTTAAGAAAAAAAAATCATAACTCTAATTTTATTTGTAATATGGAATATTCATGGAGTATATAATTACAAATAGGGACCTTATTTCGGCCATCCATCCCTGGCAACTCATCAGGCAAATGGGCCATATATTACTTTTAAATATCAATTCTCGTTTGCGCTGAAATCACAAACTAGAAAGCCGAAATAGTACAGCGTCAACAACTTAGCTGTGTGTACGTCTCTCCGTAATTCCAAAAATATTCGGTATTTATTGTAATAAAGATAATATCTCTAATAATGGTTCCATTCGGTGGTGCGGGAAAAATAGCAAAACATTTAGTTACAAAACAAACGGAATCACGTTTCATCGGTAATTACATATGAAATATGTAAGTATTCAACTTTCATCCATTATAGTAAAGCTCAAGTTAAACTGGTCGATTTGAAGTGAAACAATTGACGACCCTCGTCAATTGTCTCGAATTCGGGCTGGCCAATCGGAGCGCAGTTGTTACCGTAATAATTTGGCAGAACAGTTTTCAAACAAATTAAATTACATTTGGTCTCTATTTCTGGTTATATACTCGATGGGAATATTGGAACTTTCTAGTTTTCCATATAACTAATACAATTAGTTATGCATTTTTTTTAACTGCTTTAATCGCACTAATGTAATATTTTCCAAATGCACAATAGATGTTTTACCTTTCCAGTGTCGATATTTAAAATCTTATTTAAGTCAATCGTCTTTATTTATAAATATCACTCCGGGGCACATCAACGATTGATCGAGTTGTTTAAAAACGTCACTCAGCAATAAGTCCTAATCAATCGAGTGCGGGGTCTTGGTCGCTGAATATGCTACCATTGAAGATGCTGACGCTTATAGTCCAATTAGTGCAACGGAGTTCAAGATGCGTCTCGAGGTCTCACTTAAGTCGTTCAATACAGTACAGCGGCAGACATTTCGATGGCTCATAGGCACAATTTTCAATGTAATAAAATATATATTTTGTTCGTTTGTATTGCTGTACGGTTGTACCTTTCCGTCCTTCGCATTCAGGCACTAAGTCTAAGCTATGTGAGGTGCGTTTCCATTTCCTACCAGCTCGAAGTCGTCTTGAGTACCGCTACAACTACACCAAGCCGACATTCGGCGTTTACAACTCCGTTATTCCATACAGAAAGTCCCCGCCGAGAGTCACGATTTCCGAGAGAGATTCCGATCAGATACACCGAGCCGAGTATATTACATAAAGAGAAATGTACAAAAACAAAGCGACATAAAGCGGCGAGGGAGCGGCACTATCAGTTCACGGCGCCGCCGGGCACGTCCAGCGGGATGAGCCGCACCCGGCCGCCGGCGCGCAGGCGGATGGTGCGGCGGGGCGGGGGCGGGGGCGGGGGCGCGGGCGCCGCGGCGGGCCGCTAGGCGTGCCGCGGGCAGAAGGCGCGGAAGTCGTCCTCCTGCAGGCGCCAGCCGGCGGCGCAGGGCACGTGCACCTTGAGGCGGCAGCCGCGCGTCGCGCACGCCACCTGCGCGCCGGCGCGCGCGCACAGCGAGCAGCTGGCGCCGCGCGCGCCCCACACGGCCGCCGCCAGCCCCCACACGCGCGCGCCGCTGGCCAGCAGCCCCGGCGCCCACACGCCGCACGCCTCGTGGAACCACGCCTCGGCCGACTGGCGCCGCGCCGCCTCGTCCAGCGCGCGGTACTCCTCGCAGTCCGTGTCGGCCGCGTAGGGCCCGAACAGGTCGCCCAGCCCCTTGGCGTGCGGCCCGCGCCCGCAGAAGGCGCACAGCCACGTGGCGTCGGGCGTGGTCGCGTCGTAGCGCAGCCCCAGCGTGCTGGCGTGCAGCCCGCGCGCGCGCAGCCCGTTGCGGAACTCGCCCTTGCGCGCGCGCACGCTCTCGCCCTCCTCCTCGCCCGTCGACGCGTTGATCACCGACACCGACAGCGGCGAGTCGCGCGGCCCGCGGATCTGGGGGCCGTACCGGATTATTAGCTTAAGCGACAAAAGAAGTGGTACGGCTAAGTAAGCACTGGAAATCAAACACGCACTTCAGCAAATACGACACAACTTTATTACACAGATCATATTCGGCGAAATAAATAACTTCTTTCATGTAATAGAATCACATGGCATTGGCAGCGCATTAAAATTTAAAATTAAATAAATAATAATGCAGTGACTGCGCCCAGAACATTGCACATTGAGGTAGTCTCAAAATCGTATCGTATTTGGCTTTTATTCATTCCAGATAATACTATCAGCAAAATTGAAGCCTTCAAAAAAAAAGAATGAAACGTGGATTTACGACTTAACAGTTTTTCTTTTTGAAGACGGAGTAAATTGACAGTATATTGCGTAAAAGTGTTGCCTGCGTGCAAGCAGCTAATGATTGCAGTCGGTAAATATTTTATGAATATGTTTTATTGGAATCACCAAAGACCCGTCCTCAGTTCCACTGCTAGGGCCCTCTCTAACGAAATTATTAGAACGTCATAACATTCACAATTTTTCGCAAAAGTTTACTTACTTTCACAATCTATAGATAAAACTGTCAACAACTACCAAATGATATCGAGTTCTTAGGTTTTCGCGATTGTTACACATAGGACTGACTCAGTCAACCGTGACCATGGGACCTGTAAAGGGCCCGAAGCGTCGGTTTGTTTGAAAAAACAAATATACGCGATTTAAATCCGGAAAAATAGTTTCATTTCCTAAACTACCAAATGACTATATAAAATTTTACGAAAACTGGCAACCATGCAAATGTCATTTTACTCTGTCTTCAAAAAAGACAATCTATAGGTACTTTTAGAACCGTTTTAGAACTTATTATTTTTTATATTAATATTTAAATAGAGTGTTTTCACGTGGTATCGAATCGAGTAATTGTTTCGTTGATTCCATTTAAAGTCACATCCTACTCTCTTAGCTGCCTAATCGGGCCTATTCACTGCGAAGGGTTACTATAATGGACTGCCACGCAGCGGTTCGGAAATATTTGTATGGCCTACATTTATTTCTCTTCTGAGTTTGGGTGTAATTTGTGGTTGTCTATGTTTGTGTCCATGGCACCCGCGACACAGGGTTTGCCTAGTGCTATGAGTGTGTGTTATTATTGTTATTAGAGTGAGAATTAAATGAAATGTGCAAGTCAGTCATTCACCTGGATATAGGGGCCCCTCGACCTGCTGGAGCTGGCGTTGCTGCCCGAGTCGTAGGCGTCCTTGGCCTCTTTAGGTTTGCGCTTGGCTTGGCTCTTGTTGCGTGTGCCCTTGCGCCGCTCGTCGTTGGTGGCGGCGCGGCTCTTGCGCCGGCCGGCCTTCGCCTCTCCCTTGGCCGGCGCGGACCTAAAGTAGTAATAGTTTCTGGTTAGTTGGAAGAATTATTTTTATGTGATAATTTAGCCTTTGTACATTAATATTTCAAATTGTTGCCACCATACCCATACTTCGGGGAAAAGTCTTAAAATGAGCCATTGATGTAGTTGAGTTAAAAGAAGGATGGCGAAAGCTGACCCAATAATTATAAAATCGACGAAGAGTCGTTCTTGGACTTTACTAGTGTGATTTTACGTTTTAGTTTATGTCTAGTTATCAATATATTTTTGTATATTTTTAGAAGTCGGGAATAGATTGTAAAACAATGTATTTTAGAATAAATGCAAGAACAACGCAATTGATCCAATTCGACTACAGATTAGGTAACATTCTTGTACGTAAGTTTAATTTTAAGCATAATTGAATGTTGACCTACCTAAAGTATTGGTTATTTTATAGAACACAAATACAACATTAAAGCTATAAAATACTTAATCAAATAATCAATTAAACAGTAATGGCAATATAAAAAATAAAAGAAAATGTGACAAAAATGTTTAGACAATATTTAAATGAGAGATAAGAACGATGGAAACTATCGGGGGTCTTCTTAATGTATGTCGTTAAAAACACTGGGTCACAAAATACACGGGAGGTTCTCAATTCAATTGTATTTATTTTTGTATGTATGTTACGCGGTTTGTGAACGGATTTTGAAGATTTGTTAGAGGGTACCTCAGCATTGGTCCCATTTAATTCCCTTTAAGGGTGGTAATTAGGGATGAATCCGGTTTATTGGATTACACCCACTTTCTTTTAATCGATTGCAATAAAACGTGGCAAATAGATATGATCTCAAACTTTTGTAGTTGGTTTTTTTATAACAAAAAGCTATATTTTTTTCTGCCTAATTGAAGAAATATTTTTCGTAGAAAAATGATATGAACCAAAACATTTATAAAGAATACAATGTCATTTGTGTATGTTTATCGCTCGCCTGGCAAGCTTTGCAGTTTACATCTTTTCTCCCCTGAACTATCAATGCTCGACATCGTTCGTTTTTGTGGTATTCAATTCAAGATTTCATTCCTTTAGGTCATGGGGTGCTATACGAAATGCCCAAACTATATGGAACTGGGACTGTTCCCAAAGTCAGGTTCAAAATTTTTATATTCCTTGTGTATAAGTCGACGACATCTACTTACCTACGCCGCTTCCTAGGTTCAGCAGCTTTATCGCCCTCCGAGCCGGCGGCGGCTGGTTCTTCCTCAATGCCAGCGAACATCTTCTCCAGCTGGTTCTCCACTTCTACGAAGCTCGCGGCCGTGGGTTCGGCCGTACGAGCTTCGCCCGCTTCGCCTTCCGCCGGTTTGGCCTCGGAGGGCGACTCCACAGGGACGTTGGCCTCCGCGTTGGAGGTACGTGCACTTCTCCGCTTGGGCGCGGCGGCCACCTCCACCTGTGGCTCCGCGGGTTTCTCTTCGTCTCGGTCATCAGACTTGTGCGGCGATTTACTGACATCCGGCTCAACGGTGGCTTTATCATCGCGATGCGGACTGGCCAGCACGCTCTCAAGTTTGTCGATCGAGTCGGGGGCGTCGTCGGAGTCGACGAGCGGCTCGGCGCGCGGCGCAGGCGCAGCCACCATCGCCGCGATATCGTCGATTGTCTCTGCCGAGTTCGCGCGCGTTTTTCTCCGCGCGTGCGGCTCCAGGGGTGGGGGGGACGTCGGCTGAGGGGGGGTGTTTCGAGGAGGGTCCGGCGGGTTGGGAGGGTTCGGCGCTCCGTGTGGGTTCTCCTTTGTTTTTGGCTCGGAGCCGTTTATCTTTTCGTGCGCAGGCACACCGTTCTCCACGGGGGGTTCCTCCTTCGGCGGGGAGAGGCGTGCGGCGGGAGGGGGCAAGGGCATGCAGGGGAGTGCGGGGGGCACGGGCGAACTGGGCGCACGCGATAGAGGCGCGCTCACGCGGATCGTACGATCTGGTTTCCGTTTCCGTTTTGACCCGGGAGGTGCACCACACGAGTCTGCTGAATCCTATAAATAAATAGAAATTACTTTTACTTCCCACTATGTCTAGTTCGCACCGTCGAGAAAAAATATCACTTTTTTAAATATGAACACCGTGGGAAAAGCATTGGTCGAGCTGGTAAAAGTGTGGTACCTCGTTCGACGAAGGCGGTGAAGGAGTGGGCCCGGCGGGGGGCGTAGGCGGCGTTGGCGCGGCGCGGGGCAGCACTATCACCGAGTGAGGGGATGCAGGAGACGGGACCAGCCGCTCCAGTAGGGCATCCACGCGACCGACGCCGTGTCTGCGTGAAAATGAGAAGTATTACGGTATCGATAATTATAGGATCAATTTACATATGCGCGGTACTCAGACGTGTACAGTCGGTGCCCTCACTTAGGTGTCCATTATTTGCATAGCACTTAGTAGAAATAGTGGATATTTAAGTGAGTGCATCGACCCTACATACATAAGTATAGATTTTCACCAAAACAGCGACTCTTCGTATCATTGTTTATTTATATTTAAATTACTCTATATTTAACAAAGCTATTCTTATTTGTTAGTAATCTTTAGAGGTCAATTACCTGGGCTGCGCACGCGCGATGAGGCTGTTGATAGTGGGCGCGTCTCGCACGGACAGCGCAGGTGAGGGGTGAGGTGGGTGGGGGGAGTGCGCCGGCGCTCCATTGGCTGAGCCGCGTGCGCCCGTCGACAGGTCCACGCCCGCACCCGCTGCAACTGCACCCGTCGCCGCACCGCGGGCGTATGCCAGTAGCTCCTCAGGGCGCATTTTCTCTGTAATTGTTAATATATTATAATTTTGTAGAATAAATACTGCGCTTTTTTAAGTGTAAATGACACTGCAGAAAGATTTATTTTTCTTTCAAGCAACTTCACACTGTATTTACCTCTGCCTGGTCCCAAATGTGGGTACAACTCCGCTGGAGGCAGCGCTGTGCTGGCTTTCACGTCGCCCGGGGAAGGCGTGTGTCTGAAATAACACATTAATTTTGATTTGACCACCATAAATCATAATTTACTCTTTCGTATGGTGGACCACTGGAGCAACTTCTCTGAACCAATAAAACAAGAGAACTCACACCATACTGAATGTTGTAGCTTCTGAAGCAGGTTGCTTGCTACCTACTGATATACACCATATATGACCACCTTTTTTTTTTTTGTCCATATATCATAAAGAGTAGACTCATGTAATAGTAAATACCTGAGTAAATGTTTATCTGGCGGCGTAGGTGTGTGCCTGTAAAGTTCTGGGGGCGTGGCAGTGTGACGGAACACCGAGTTTGCGCCCTTCATCGCCTGCAATTGCAAGAGACCCTGTAGCCACAGCAGAACTACCATTAGTATTACATCGATAAGTATGAAAATAGCGGCAAATTATAAATAATTAATAAGCAAAATAATACCAAAGCACTATCCTAAGCACGTTACGCTCGTCCGATCGTACACTGGGAAGAACATTGGCGTGATAAAATCATGATTATTATATTTACATTCAAAGTTTAATTTATCTTTCGATAGTGATAGCTGCGTTTCTAAGCGGTATTCCATGTCGATCGACTTAGGAATTATCGTACTGAATCTTTACGTGATCTGACCCTGGACTACGTGTTATAAAGAATCACTAGTTACTTTAACTCGTTAATGGGCTGCACTTAAATAGTACTGCAAACACAAAGAACCACAAACGTCACTATTTTTCTTTGTGCCATAGAGCAAAGGTTGACATTAAATTTTATATTGATTGAATATAAGAGAATAGGGGAGGTACCGGCCTTGCTAATGGCGTCCGCCATAATTTTTATGTTATTTTTACGAAACCACTGTACATAGTTATTTTTACTTGACATTGGCGAAATCATCGATTATTTCGATGGGGCCATAACATTTAAAAAAAGAAG
>NW_020653409.1:2407570-2419253 GCF_003589595.1 Hyposmocoma kahamanoa | reverse complement strand
TGTTTCAAGAACGGGTTAATGTTGTTGAAAAAATATATTACAATAAAGCTCGCAACCAATATAGCATCCAAAGTTATGCATAGCACAGCAGTCTACATATTACAATTGTTTTATTAATTACATTAATTGTTAATACAATTAACTGCCTCTGTGGCCGAACAGTTTCCATGCTGAACTGCCACGCAGAGGTTCTGGTTCCCAGGCCGGGAGAAATATTTGTATGGCCTATATTTATTTATCTCGTGAGTTGGGGAGTCATTTGTGGTTGTCTATGTGTGTCCATGGCACCCAAGGTTTCCTTAGTGCGTAGCTATAAGTGTGTGTGTAACAAAAAATGTTTATCCAACTGGTAACTATTAGTTAAGGTAACAGTTATATACGTTAGACAAACATTTAAATGTTTATATAGGTAGTCATACTTGGGAATGCGCAATAGCTTCAAAAGCTTTTAACTTGTTGTAGTGATAACTAAAGTATACTCTATTTTAAGACATTACTGAAATAACCATAAAATTACGACTTTTTTGTTGTCGAGAATATTTGGATATGGGTAAAAATGGTGGTGAGATGGGGGAAATGGTATATATCATGGAAGGGCCCTTTTGCCTATAACTGCCCAGGGCTGGGCAATCAATAACACTATATGCCCATTACATTGTACCAAAACTTTACTAGTAACATTACATTAAAAAGTAACATATTCTAGTTTATGAATGGCTCTCCTAATTGACTGACGTTTGAATGAAAAATGTGGCCATGCAAACAAATATAACACAAGCAAAGAACAGGCAAAAAGCCGTACATGCTAATAACAAAAATTTGATTATAAATTATAACATTCCTATGGTACTGTAAAAATATTTTAGATTTTTTTTACCTGTAAGGGATCTGGCGGCGACGGCGCGGGGACGTGATAGAGGTGCGGCGGGGGGGTTGGCGTATGCCACGTGACCCCCCGCTCGGACGCCATGTGCGCTTGCGGCGCGCGCGCCAGGAAATTTGCAACCTGCAACTGCATTTTCACTCCTCTTTAACTGACTCCTATATTCAGACTATAATGTACTACTAAATTCCAGGTATTCATAAAAATAATATTTAATTTAGGTTTGATACTAGGCCTACTGACAAATAGTTCTTTACAAAGGCCAATGGCCGATGTCATTTACAATTTGACAAACAGTCATTTACATAGTTTGAATCAGAATTAGAAGTTCTATGTTGTGACGTGAATAATTAATAATCAAAACTGTAAATTATGCCCATTAGTGTTGTAAGTGGTACAATGTAGATAAAGAAGCAACATAACCCACTCCAGTTCCTACCAAAGATCCTAAGATTCTACAGTGTTAGTAGAAAACAAATATTAAAATTATTGTATTGGGAAGCACTGAGCTCAGTACACAAGTGTTATGTTCATAAAAATATAAACATAATAAAATTTAACTAACTGGTTTTAAATTATGTATGAAAATTGAAATTTCTTACATTTCATTGTTCATCAGTACAATAAATCTATTAATCATTACAGAAGGAAGGAATTATCAGTACGAACAAAGGCAAAGGGGAAACCCATAACACCCATACATTTTACTCATTTGGCAGTTAACTTAATGATAATCATTATCTACAACATTATATATAATAAAATTAATCAATTGTTGTTTATACAAAGTATGTAGGACACGTAAGTACGTAAGAATTTAGTAGGAGCAAAAAATGTGTTGCGTCAATAAAGCAGTTTACAAAGAAATAATATTTTACATAATTGTACATTATTTTTATTCTTTACATTACAAAATATTGTAAGGTACCTTTCTGAACTTAACAATACTTCGGCAATTTAACAGCTTTTGAAAACATAATTTTGTAATGTTTAATATGTAATATGATTAATTTTTTTTACAAATCAATAACTGTATGAAAAAAAGATGGAAAACACATATTATCCCATCCCTCCCGTCAAAGTAGCAAAGCCTCTGCATCATCATGTAACTGAGTTGTATTTCTTACATTAGCTATTCATCTTAGGGTCGTATTCCAGAACTCTACTCAATGCTCAAGTCAGGATTTGAGCAGACTTGAGTATGATTTCAAGCACTGGAAATATGACCCCAATGGCAAGGCTTTGAGTATGATTTTCAGTGCTCACTGCAATACTCAAGTCCTGAATCTGAATCTGACTTGAGTATTGAGTAGAGTTCTGGAATATGACCCTTAGACCTTTCATGGTCATCTATTCTGGGTGCTTTTAGACATAACCCTGTTTTTAAAATGAAATATATGTATAAATTAAAAGACAGGTCAGTAGTAGTATGAGTTTATAGTTTACAAGTACAGTCACAGAAAAGCGCAAAAAGCTGTGGTTCAAAAAAATATACAGATTTTTTCAATGACATTTCAAGGTTTAAGGGCATTAAGGCAAATGCAAATAATGCCAAGGATGACTCTACTTCAAGTGAGAAGTGATTGCAGCAGGTGACATTGATGAGTCATAAATAGACAAATTTTCCATGTAACTATTTACAAAAAGGCTGCTTGACATTTCCATAAAAACTTTGGAACAAGTTACTGGAACAAGATTATAGTAAGTCTAATTATAAAAAAAAAATAACATCTGTGGCAAATTTGACAAATCTCAAAGTTTCATATGCAAAATATACCCAAGGTCACAGAACAAAGCAAAGGAGATGTGGAGCCCACTGTACTGTTTGTACACTCATTGCCCTACAATGTCACTCCTAAGTAACTTGTCAATGAAACAGCTGATCTGCTGTATTATTTACATGATAACTGGCGCGCTCCACATCAATAGCGTGTAACATTTTTTAATGATTAGTTTACACTTGTAATAATGTGTCACTTGGTCGTGATTCTCATGAATCTAGACGGCATTAACAATACCATAACGGTTTTGCGCTGTTATGCTACTACGAATAGGTTATGATGAATGTGTATTGCAACAAAACAGGCCAATAAGCACCACCTGCAAGGGGCTCCATCCGGGACCCAGTTGCGCCTGCCGCCCGTTCGGATTGTGCTGCGAGCCGCCGGACATCGTGCACGGGCCGCTCGCGGCGCTACACACAACGCGTGCTCAACTGCCTCGCGCACTCCTCTCAGTCCACCATAACGATGCCGGCAACTTCCAAGCCTTCGCCCGCGTAACTGTGCTGTCTTACGACGTGTACATAAACTTCAGAAATATTTTCAAGAGCGCATGCCACTGAAAACACTTTCCACTGCATACCACAAGTTTCTAGATTCTAGAAATACACGTTCTCACTGTCCACTGTCACTTATTCCGTTGAGAATCAAGTTTATTTCCAGTGTGGTATGGTGTTCACAAATCTGATGCTCGCTTCGCGTGACATTTTGGGCGCATTTATTCCACAAAAACATACACTTTCGCAACACTTCAAGGGTAAATTCTTGTTAAAACAATGATGAACACTGCAGCTTTAAGAAGAAAACTTAGTATGCTGGCGAAAACGACCACGAAAAATGTAAATTCATCAAACTTGAAACAAATTCGTTTTCGACAATGGTGGCCGATTGCAATTTGAAAGCATATGCCGCACCATCTTGTGGAGGAATTTAGAACACTGTCGGTAAAACAGTTGAGCGGAAGTTTATTGTCTATTGTCCGTAAAACAAAAAATCTATTTTTTTTATAATAAAAGTTTTGTGGAAGAGATTTTTGGTACCTTTTACTGCATTCGTTGCATTAATAAACTGTTGTAGTTATTCTGTGTTTTGTATTCTCCTTTGACATGATTAAAAAAAAGTGTTGTTCATGGTTTACCGGTTTTTTTTAATTTAAAATGGTAACACTGAAGCGGTTACCATGACGACGTTTGTTTTGATTGTGGTTGTCCTTAAATGCAGCCGGGTGTTTTCGCTGAAATCTCTTTCATAACTTTTATATTAATCGGATATAGTAATGAATGAAAGTGAAATAACTAAGTTTTTGGTGTCCTTTAGCGGTCAAATAGAGTACATAATATTTCCGGCGGGAGTTTTCGACGACAATTTGTACATTCAGTATGACACCGTATGGGGTGCGGATTGGGAGCCTGTATCAGGACTTACTTTTGGGACCAGCCAAATGGCACAATCTGGCAAGGATCCTGAGAGAGTTGTTTTCAATATGCCACTGGAAATGGTCTTTAGTAGCACAAATGTCTCGGGCTGTAAGTGTTTCTACTTCTACAAGAAATAGTTTTGTACATTTGTTATTTATGTATTATTTTTAACTGAAAAATTGAAAAACTTTTTTAAGGCTTCTGTATGAAGGCATGTACGTTCCACTGGTCTACTCGGGTCTTTAATCGACAACCGATATATTTCGTGAAAAATGTTGAAACATACGTTACCGTACATACCTGTGTGACCTGAAATTTTTAATCGTTATCCTACCTTTTTATCACACTCTTTACTGGTTCCTGGCCACTTTTTCAAATTTTGAATCGTTCACGAATTTCATTTTGTTAGGCTCAATTCACACTGGCGCAGAGTCGAAGCGTCGCGCCGCGTCCTGTTGTTCAATTACAACTCTTGGCGACGCGCGTCGACTCTCGCATTAATGCGCCCGGATCACAGTGTCGTCGGCGTCTGACGCCTCACTGCGCCCAAGTAACTAGACTCCATATTTGTATAACACAAATTTGTACTTTAATAATGGTAAAATAGAGGTGAATATGCTATAGGCGAAAAACACGACGCGTCGCGACGCTTCGACTCTGCGCCAGTGTGACTTGAGCCTTACGTCGTTATCTCCATCAAAATTCTCAAAACGCGAGGACGTATTTATTGTTAAATCATAAAGTTAATTACGTGAAATTTGAAATTAAATGTGGGTGATGATTTATAAGCACGCGTTTTGAGAATTTTGAGAAAGTATATTTAGGGAGTGTTTTATACTAATTGTAGGTACTTTTTATATCGTTTTATTTGTTAAGCCGGCCACATACAGACGGAATTCGATTCGACATTCCGTATATACATCACACACATAAATACATATTTTTTCCATTCGGAATAACAAGACAGTTGAGACACGCGAGGCATTGAGTCCAGATGTTCTAGTAGCGAAAATACTTACGCAATTTAAGACTGTGAGTTGCGGCCCCTCAAAATCTATGGAAGACTTGCATTCGGAACGGCTTTTTCCGTGCGGAGTTCCAAATGCATCGCATGCAATCGGAAATAATTTCGGAACGGAATAGTTGTGATAAGTCCGTGATTTGTACGGATTTGCCGCCGGAATTTCAAGACGAGATTCCGACTGTATGTGGCCGGCCTATGGTCTTTTCATTTCTTCTTTTAAAATAAATTTTGTGGACCGAGCCTTCCCATTCCTTTCGCTAAGACTAGGCTATACCTGCTTTTTAAAGTTTTCCTTCACACTTTTTAGGGCCCCAAATTATAGTAACAGTGCGAGCACAGAATTCGCTAAGCGGAGACTCGCTGCGCGGATACGGGCTCGCATTGTTACCGCCAACGACGGGGCCACGGCGAATCACTGCGTCACTAGTGCGGCCCCAGGCCGCTACATTGCTAGGGGAATGGTTGGCGTGGGTTACAGGACGATACCCAGAGCTAGTTGACCCTAAGATGCTTGCTAATGGCAAAGAGAACTATTGTAAGTAATTATCACATTCTTTGCTGGTTCCAGGGTATTACTGCGTTCCAGTTTTGAAGGGTAAGGGTGCTGGTGACATTATAGGCTCATGGGACCTGTCAACTTATGTCTCAGGGTGACGGGCGCAGTGGCAGTACGCCTCAGATCTTTGCGGTTTAAAGAGCTCAGTGGCACTGCATATATGCAACTGTTATGGACAAGCGTGTAGCTTACCATCAGGGTTGGAAAAAATCATGATAAAAAAAATCCAATAAAGCACGATTTTTTGGAAAAAATCCTAATTAATCACGATTTCTTTTTATTTTTTCATTTTAAAAAACGTAACGTAGCGTAAAACGTAGTCATGTAAAAGGTTAATTAACCGCGGCAAGCTGGTTTTTTTGTTTAAGTATTATAATAATGATATTGATTTCTCAGATGGAACAGACCCTAGTCTTTAAAATATAATAGACTGATTTTTATGTTCATTTCTGTGAAAGAAAATAAAATGAAACACATTTAATTAAGTCACTGATTTTTATTAAAAAACCAATTTTATTTAAATCACGATTTAAATCGCAATGATTTAATCGTGCCAACCTTGCTTACCATCAGGCGTACGACTTCACTTGATTATAAAAAAAACCTCAGCGGTGCAAGCCCGGATTCGAACCCACGACTCTCTACTTGACAGGCGGTAGGTCGAACCATTGGGTTACCACGGTGTTTACTTGTAAGTAATAGTAAGTAAGAACCCGCTTAACTTTGAAACAACTCTTAAATAGATTAACGAAAATTAGAATTATTTAGACCTTGTGCATTTGCAGGATACTTAAAATATTTTTTTGTAATGGCAACGAATTTGAAAAAAAAAGTTTATTTGGAAACCGCAACAACACAAAATGAACTTAAAATATAAACGTATTTACAACTTGACCAAAATGGTGTCTATTTTTTGTGGGAAACGCTTAGTTACACTCGTCACATTTTAAATCACGTATCTGGAATACGATACCGAGTAGACGCTCTAAATTACAGTCATATATAAATTAGTTTTCCATTGTTCCAGTACTACGCACGGAATCCTACGGCAGTATCACCTTAAGTTTGACAATGGTTTCCAAGGACCTGCGCAAGCTAGGCTACGATAACCTGCCACCGCCGTACAGAGCCACCGATATTTGAAATTATAATGAATAAAACATATCTTATTTTCATTTGTAAAGTCATTATCATCCGAAGTTCACCTATTCAGTCCAAATGGCCGAACTACTGCAATTCCGCCTTAAAACACATTTTTAGTCTCTTTTTTCCCGTACTCTTTAGCTGCTACCTCCTCGCTGTACAGGAGTAGAAATTGATTTAAAAAGACGTGCGTAATTAGAAGCCTCTATGTACCGTTTTAAAAAAAAATTCAACCATGGTGTAATAAGGTTAAATGCAAAAGACAACTTTTTAGGGCCCCAATTCATTCAATTCATTCAATCAGAATAGTGCTGGCTTGCCAGTGGCTATAGCCATCGAGCGACTATTCAACGGTCATTGCATTTTTTCAAGTCAAATAATCTTTAATAATACGCATACACTCAACATAGCCCCGCACTAGGGAAACCCTGTGTCGCGGGTGCCATGGACACACATATAGATAACCACAAATTACACCCAAACTCACGAGAGAAATAAATGTAGGCTATACAAATATTTCTCCCGGCCCGGGTATCGAACCTGAGACCTCTGCGTGGCAGTCCGGCATGGTAACCGTTCTGCCACGGAGCAGTTATTACTTTATTTCATAGGTAAGTAAATTACACTTGAAAATGTCATACTGATTCAACTCTACTGCTCATTCGTAGGGCAGATTCTAGAGGTTGGTCTTTGTAAATATACCTACATTTGAATACATTTATCATTACAATATTTAATTTAAACATCTTAGATCGAGGCTACCTGCAAGAGCTAAACGGGTCACTACTACGGATTTTTGTCATTCAAGTACGCAGAAGCTGTATAAAGTTTAAAACGGTTTTACCTTTAGTATAAAGTTTTTGTTTCACTACAGTTTTAAACCTCGTAAATGGCAAATTTTGGATATCAACATATCATATCATACTATATCAACCGGAATCTTATAGAAGCGTTATACATTGCCTCTTAATGGTTATTCGTTATGCAAGGCTGCAAAGTTTTTGTTTGACGCGAGTGCTTGTATTGAAACCTGCGCAAGAGAAGGAACCTAGATCAAAAATAGATTCCTGAGCGTAGCGAGGGTTTCAAGCCACGAGACGCAAAACAACTTTGCTGCCGCGCGAAACACAAGTTTTCACCTCACTATAGCGAGGAAAATGATCTTTCTTTTAAATGCCCCATCGAAATAATCAATGATTTTGCCAATGTCAAGTAAAAATAACTATGTACGGTAGTTTAATATTATTATAAAAGTTATACAAAAAAATGGTGATTTCGTTTCGCCAATATCCTGTAGTTTTTTTCGGTCGAGGAAAATGATAGATGGAAGAAAAGCAATTGAACTTTAAAACATCAGTTTTTAAAAAATAAAAGAAAAAGTTTATCTTCGGATGCGTTCTGAATTTACGCCTCATCAATTTTTATTCTTTCTTGTACTTTTATTTGTGATAATTGAAATCATTTTAGTTCTTCAGCGAATTAAAATAATTTAATAAACACAATTACTTACCATTGCCAATTTATTGTCAACAATAATAAGAATGAAATAATAACAACGGATTTATATTATCTAAATAAGTAATGTACGACAAGGCGCTTATTTGAACGTGTCATTATTTTTTTTTTTCACTCCATCGTCAAGTTGGAATTACAAAAAGCTTTTCTACGCTACCGTGCTAAAAACGCTTTTGCGCGCAGATTTCTAAGGAGAAAGAAAGCCTTTTCGAGATAGTGAGGTGGAACTGAATTTGTGACTTTGTGAAAACGACAGTCAAGAACAGCTAGTTTATTTTGATTCCTCATATTAATGTTATGTCTGTCGCTAGTTTTCATAAAAAAATTAATATTGTACTTAACATCAATACCATTTTCATAAATGTACCTACTGTGACGTTAGTGTAAGAAAGTTAATCTCTTTTCTTGTTAATTTTGTGAAAAAAAACAGCATTTAAGTAATTTGATGGCTAAATTGTTGATTAAACGAAATCTTATTTATTATATACATAGTAATTTCCATGATAGTTTAAGTAAGGCAACATCGATCGTTAGTGATTGAATGAATGAATGCCATCACTGCCATTCCGCTGACATTCCATTGAAACACAATTTTTTTTCAATCCTCTAAGAACTCAACTGCCATTGCAAGTACATTTTAGCAGATTAAAAAATATTATCATAATTGCAATTTAATCTTAGTGAAATGTCGATGGAATTGCAATTGCAAGAAAATTAGCAGACTTGGGGTCCAAGAGCCCTCACTCTTGGACCCCAAGTCTGCTAATTTTCTTAAAGATTCTACTAAGAAAATTAGTCGATATCTTTTTAGGCTAAAGCATAGGAATTATAAAAATTCACATAATTGTGTAATTTCGCCGGCAATAGTGTAAATCCGCTTATGTAGTATTGGCAAAAGGCGCGTAACTGCTCGAAGCCAAATTTTACGAGATAGAGATTTTTAATATTATTTTGTTATTTCAATGGCTTCGACTGAAATTTTTAAAATTTATTTTATATATATATATATATATAATAATTTCTAAAAAGAAAACTTGGTAAGTTCACCATTTTTGCTTAGTCGGAGTTAAATTGCGTTTTATAAGTGATAGGCACACACCTAAGGGCGCCAGGGTTCTTCTTGTCCTACCTTATTAAGTTCATTCCTGTACAGTTTGTCGAGGACCACAGACATACAGACACGCGTTGGCAGACTGCTGACTTATGATCACATGTGGCTTTATTTTAACAAGATAGTACGATTTTTATTGGGGATAATTATTTCCTCAACATTATCAACCCGTTTATAAATACCACTGATGGGCACGGGTGTCCTCTAAGGTGAGTGTTCAGGCCATGGTCTGCCAACCTGGCCCAATGCGGGTTAGGGACTTCACATGTTTTTCGAGGGCTGTGAACCCGACCTGCAGTCTTTACAATGTGTTCCTTCACCGAAAAGTTCATGGTATATCACCCGCGGGACTATGCATGTGTGCATTATTAATTTCAAATTAAGTTTAACACATAAATTTCGAGAATACTCTGAGGTGCAAGCACGGTTTCGAACCCACGAGCACTGTTTGAGAGACGGTAGGTGAAACCATGAGGCTAGCCACGGCTTATTATATGATAATTATATCATAATGGTCAAATTCAAACAATTTTTTTACGGCTTTCATGTTCTTTATTTACAAGATGTTTGCAAGTTACATGGTTATATAATAGGGTGTTCTTATGCTAATGGTACTTGACATGTAACACCACTTTGTTAGCCCATAGGCTTTGTTCTATAGCCGCCTCAAACTATTTCATATTTCAAATTTTCGAGTTGATTTAGACACACTTGACACAGAACATCTGCATTATAATGAATTTGTTTTATGTGAATTGTATTTTATGACATGTAACCATTGACTTACAAATAAACATGTAACTGTAATTTACACAGAACATTGATTTGTTGAAACGAATGACGTTTAAATAGTTTTTTCATTAAAGATCGTGATAAATTCACGGCTACGGTAATTCCATAGTGTTTATACAGCGATGTGCGTAAATATGTACGGAATTACGATTTAATAATCACCGGAAGCGTTTATTTAAAATTTAGAATAATTGACACATTAAACATTTGAAAAAATGGAAAATTATTTTATCAAAATAATACATGATTCAACGTCTACTTATACATATTAATGTATGTGGTTTGTTTGTACGTACGTATGGGAGGACAGAGCTAATGAATAACATTTATTGAACGTCTTTAAAGCTTATGGTAATTGCGCAAAAGTATTCTTACATTTTACCTATTTGTTCACATTAACTTAGTAGGTAAAATTCTCTTCATGTTTACGCAGTTATTATATGAAAGTTTATTAATTTAATTATATTTTATTATTAGTAGCGGTAGAGTTTCTTATGATAGAGTTCGTCCATGGAAGTACTGCTACCTTACATAGTTCTGTCGCCAAGCAGGAATGTGAGCATTACTGCGTGCCAATTTTGAAAGGTAAGTGAAATTACAGGCACATGGGATTTGTCGACTTATGTCTCAGATCTTTGCGATTTAAAGCTCTGAGTGGCACTGCAACTGTTATGGACAGGCGTGCCGCTTACCATCAGGCGCACGAATTGTTCGTCCCATCACTTAATACCATACTTACTTATTTACTTCGGTGGTGCAGTGACCCAAAGTGGGTCTTAGCTTCCGACACCAGATTCTGCCACTCCTCCTGGTCCTGAGCCTGCTCCTTCCGGCCACTAGCACCGAGGTCCTTGAGATATTTCAGGACTTCATCGCTCCAGCAGTACCTAGGGCGTCCGACCGGCCGGCCTCCTTTCAGTTGTCCCAAGTAAGCCCTCTCCGCGGCACGATCTTCTCCCATTCTCTTCACCTGTCCGAGCCAGCGGAGTCACAGCTTTTGTTTCTCCCACAATATTGGGCCCGCACATTAGATGTTCAAACTCAAGGTTCTTCCTTGCCCTCCAGCTCCCATCCTCCCACTTAATATCATAAAAAAAATGTTTGTCTATCACGTCCAAAGCGTTTATTCTTCGCATCAAGTGATCCTGACTATTTTGAACACGAGAATCATGTTAGTAGCAGTAGAGCTCCTTGTGAAAGAGTTCGTCCAAGGAAGTCATGCCACTTCCCTATATCTGCTGCTAAGCAGTAACTTGAGAATTACTGCGTTCCGATTTTGGAAGGTAAGGGTGCTATTACAGGCACATGAGACTTTTTGACTTGTCAACTTATGTCTCAGGGTGACGGGTGCAGTGGTAGTGCTGTTCAGATCTTTGCGATTTAAAGCTCAGAGTGGTATGAGGATTATTTTATAAAACACTGCAAAATTGCAAAATTGTTTTTATTGTTTACTTAAATTT
>NW_020653409.1:2329756-2407560 GCF_003589595.1 Hyposmocoma kahamanoa | reverse complement strand
CTCTTACCCGGTACCATGTATCCGTTTGACGTTGAGTTTTCGGACACTGTGTATTATCTTCTAAACTATAAATAGTTTACATGAGGAGTATCGTGCGCGATGGGAATCTTTTGAAGAGTCAGAAGCTGGTGAAATTACAGGCAGATGGGACTTGTCAACTTACGTCTCAGGGTGACGGGCGCAGTGGCAGTGCCCCTCAGATCTTTGCGATTTAAAGTCTGAGGACACTGCAACTGTTATGGACAGTCGTGTAGCTTACTATCAGGTGCACGACTTGTTCGTCCCGTCACTTGATATAAAAAAAAGCGGGACACCCACACCCACCCACGACACCCACACAGTTCGTTCAGATAAAAAATCAAGAGTGGTGTGAGATATTGTTTTGCATACTTGGAAATGCATTCCATACGGGCGTGCTCTTGAGAAAGGTCATCGACTACATTGAACGTTTGTTTCAGTTAAAAAAACCTTTACCCACATGCGAGGCAGAACTATGTCGATACCAAAGGCGCGCAATTTACTAATAACAGAAGCTAATTATCATTTTTGTACGTCTATAAATAAACGTGCGGTGATGAGATTTACTTCCGATTAGATAACTATATATTATGAAAAACTTACAGTCATTAGCAATGATGACAAAGAATAATTTAGCAACAATAAATTTCATTATTATCCGATATTCGATTAAGTACGGACAACGGCACATTAGACTACACATTTTTGTCCGAAAATCGCCTCCAGTGCAACGGAACAAGATACGTCAATGTGTAGCTTGATATGCTGGCCTGTGGACATACATAGGTACTTAATTTTATGTGTGTTGTTAACAACATAGGCTTTGGCACAATAATAATTAGTGACTCAGCGCGGCAATGTGCTTCATTATGTCTATAGCTGAGTTCTTTTTTTAAATGTTGTTTTACAGCATCGGAATAAATCCATCAAGCCAATTTCTTTGAAATACTGTGTTTAAAGGATTTTCTTGAATATATTTCAGGTATATGCAGGTAGTTTACTTTCATTTTTATTTTTACTATTGTATTTTTATTTTTATTTTTTTTATAATATCAAGTGACGGGACGAACAAGTCGTACGCCTGACGGTAAGCTACACCCCTGTCCATAATAATTGGTAGTGCCACTCATCTCTTTAAATCTCAAAGAACTAAGGTGCACTGCTACCGCGCCTGTCACCCAGAGACATAAGTTGACAAGTCCCATGTGCCTGTAATTTCACCAGCGCCCTTACCCTTCAAAACCGGAACACAGTAATGCTGACATTACTGCAGGCGGCAGAAGTAGAAAAGTTGGCAGTACTTCCCTGGAAGAATACTTTCTCAAGGAGCTCTACTTCTACTAAAATATATTTCATGTCAAATGTTCTTCCTTAATTTGCGGCGCTGAATCTTTCCGCTGTACAAAGTTTCCTTTACACAGTGGATAGATTCACCATGACGATGTTGGCCAGTCATGGCTTTTCCAACAAGAAGTCTCCGTCCATGGAGTTTTGCGAACTTTCCAACAGGCTTCCTCGCGATGTTTTTCGTTACAGTTCAAACTATAGTAGCAACTATTACTTCAAATAATCTTTATTTCATAGGTAAGCAAATTACTCTACTGCTCATTCGTAAGGCAGATTCCCCTGAGAAGATTGAGCACGAAACTCTAGGGTGCAATATTTATTTTAAACATCATAATACTGAAACTATACCTGCTAAACGGGTTACTACCACCGATTTTTGTCATCCAAGTACGCAGAAGCTGTAAATAACCTCTAGTATGAAGTTTTTGCCATACATGATATATGAAGTTTTAGCCGGGATTTTATTAAAGAAGAGTCGGTATACATTCTTCCTTAAATAAATTTTTGACTTTGTTAAAATTGTCGAGAGCAGCCAATTTATTTTTATTCCTCGTATTAATGTTATGTTTGTCACTATTTTTCAAAAAAAATTACTATTATTCTTAATATAAATTATCTATATTTTCATAAATGTACTTTGACGCTAGTGTAACAATTTTAATTTCTTTAAACTTGTGACGATGCGACCTATTTCATCGTTATCCCACCTTTTTATCAGCCTGCTCTGGTTTTTGGCTAACTACTTTAAAAATTTCGAATCGTTCTGTAATTCCTTTTCTTCATCATTGTTACTTTTATTCTTCCGTTGCCACTCTCTACAAAATTTCCGAAGCGAACACACGATACCAGAAAATCAAGAAACCTAACTGCTTGTAAAGCATAATATTTGTAGAAAATACAGGCCCTTTGGGGCCTTTACGCCGTTACTTTACTTTACCTTTATTCCTATTCCTATTTTACAATAAATGATGTAGACCGAGCCTTTCATTTGATTACTCAAAACCCTCGGCCACAAACTTATCTCTCAAAGGCTTTCTGAGGACGAGGGAATGTACTTGTCTACAGTAAAAGAGGCCTGGTTATCGGTTTTCTATCGGATATACGGAAACTTTACAGTTCCATCTTTACCTTTTCCCCTATGTTTTTTTAGAAAGTTCGAAACATTTCATACTAATGATTTACGACTCATTTGCCTGAATTGCTTTGTTTCCTCCTTTTTTATGCTTACAGTAAAGAAGTGGAATACACCACAGGCATCTGCATTTCTCGAAAGCTACAATTTAGAGCTATTGCAGGTTGGCTTCAGTGGGTGTTTACTAGACAAACGCGTAACATCATTGGTGATCATCGGCCATTCTTGTCGCCTAACATCGCCTAACTTTCATCTATTCTACATTTAAAATAAAATTGACCAAACATAAAGTTCTTTGCGTTATTTATACCATATATAATTTATACCATTATAATAAAAAATTACCCACAATCTCCCGTCTACAGACGTTAGTACTCCTACGATAAAATGTACTCTCTGGAGGGCAGGTTTTTGTTCTAAAGCCTTTATTTGAAGCGTGAAATATGATTTAATTCAAGGTATCATTTCTTTCATTGAGCAAAATGAAGGACGTATGATGTTGGGTGTAATAATCCAGTGATCTGTGGTGCCATCGGGTATTTGTTTACCGTAACAAAACAAGTATTGGCGATATTAAAAATATAGGTTCTGAGCCGTGAACGTCAACTATTGAGGCCTTAATGACGCCCATAAAGATGTGTTTAGCGAGTTAAATAGTGATGTAGATAATTTACCTATTTCTGCCGCCAAGCAGTAATATGAGCATTACTGCATTCTGAAGAGTGCTGGTGAATTTACACGCACTTGGGACTTGTTAAGTTACGTCTCAGGATGACAGGCGCAGTGGTAGTGCCCCTCAGATCTTTGTAATTTAAAGCTCTGAGTGATGTCTGAGTGGCACTGTAGCTGTTATGGACAGGCGTTTAGGCGTTTAGGTACTACTAGGCGCACAACTAGTTCACCCCATCACTTGGTACATAAGAAAAAAAACTGCGAAGAAATGTAAACCCTAGAGGTAGAGATAGCGTAGTAAACTGCATTTTAATTTCTAAAAAATGTCCTTATTTTCAACAATGGTTCGACAAAAATTGAAGTGTTCGGGTCTCGTGGAAAGAAAATATTTCTTCGTTAAGGCGAGATATTTCACGTATTTAAGGCGAGCATACATTTTAGAAGGTGAGACGCGTTAAAAATTAATATGAATTAAATAAGAACAGACGGAGAAAATTTGACACAGATCCTAAGTCGACAAGCGTCCGATGGTGACTGACAGGGCAGCGGAAGGCCCGGCGTGTCGTTAAATCGCTGGGTAATTTGCAAATTTTGGAATGTGAATTTAATAACTAATAGGCTTCAGTTAAAATCCAAAATTTTGCAAGTTCTCTGTAGTATTGAAAGAGAAATATCTCCATGTAAAAATTATGTACATACAAAGTGAAATATTTGTAATCTTAATATATATAATATCTGATCTTTGTAATTTAAAGCTCTGAGTGATGTCTGAGTGGCACTGTAGCTGTTATGGACAGGCTATAATAGGAATTCGCTTTAGACTTTTTAGGCTGTTTTCAGCATTTTGTATGATCGAATAAAGTATATTTTATCGTGTAATACATTCACCCATCGTCGTACCTATATAAAAAATATTTATTTAGTTCTAGTGCCTTAGTGCACTAATAAGTGAACTAAGGTACTAGAGCATAAAATCCTATTTTACGCAGCTTACACTCAGCATAAATACGAACTTTAAGAGCATGAGAAGTGAAAAATTATTTGCCCTATCCACTATCCACAAAAAAGGACATAAATTTATTAACCTTCGGTCAATCATCGAACAATCAACAAGTCCTGGAGATGCCTCGTAGACAGACGAAACAAGTGTCGGGTACATTTTTTTGGTGGTAGGTATTTGTGACTGTAATTGGACGTAGTTAAACAAAAAGGATCCAATGCACATTCAGTCACTTTCGAAATTATGGCAGTTTAAGTTTAAAAGTGTTTCTCACTCTTTTATAATGTCAAGTAATTCCAGAGATATTTATTTATGTTTATATGGAGGATTTTTTGCTGACCTAAAAGGTTAGACTTTAGGAACCGTTTGGTACATATAACTAATTTTTTGATAATTTTGTGGATTGAATCCTTTTTGCTTAACTACGTCCAATTCCGTTTATGTTTTTATTAATTTTTTACAGGTTCGCGAAGTAAGCAAATTATTTTACTTTTATTTTAATTGACATTATAACTTCCGCAAAGTAACGCCTCAGTATATTAATTTTTATCTATATTTTTATATAATCTAACAATACGCACCTCTTATTTTTTTTAAACAATCAGTTTGTTTTTTAATTGTCCTCCCTGCCTCCTTGCACCGCCCGAAAGGTATGACTCATTTTCCGCATTATATGTTTATACCATAGACCTTTTCAAGGTGAGAGTGAATAGGCATTATAAGATATGCATGCAGCATCGTCGATCTCATCGTCACTTTCCATTAGGTGTTGGAGGTCAAGTGTGTACTTATTTCATTAATAAAGAAAAGGAAAAAGAAGAAAAATACAATGATTTTTCTTTATGTCAGCTCTGCTCTTAGAGGATGGAAAAAAATTAAGTTTTTCAAGTCTATGAAGGATTTTTTTTATAATGTCAAGTGACGGGACGAACAATTTATGCGCCTGATGGTAAGCTCACGCTTGTCCATAACAATTACAGTGCCACTCAGAGCTTTAAACCGCAAATATCTGAGGGGCACTGCCACTGCGCCCGTCACAACGTTGAGAAGTCCCATGTGCCTGTAATTTCACCAGTAGCCTTACCCTTCAAAACCGTAACACAGTAATGCTGACATTACTGCTTGGCGGCAGAAGAAGGTAAGGTGGCAGTACTTCCCTAGACGAACTCTTTCACAAGGAGATCCACTGCTACTGAAAAGGTGGTTTTCCACTGGCGAGCCGAGACGAGGCGAGATGAGGATTGAAATTTGTATGACAAAATTTAAATTTTCTCCTACCCTATCTTCGTTGGAAAATGAAAATTTATTTGCTTAAAATATGGTGAACAAAAGATGGAATAATAGAGCTCATATTTTACCACATTTGGCATTCAAACTTATACTTATAGTGATTGAATTCAATTGATTAAATTAAATAATGTTATTATTATTATTATTATTAAGTCAAATAATGTCAGTAGACATGCACAAAATAGTTAAAGTTCTAATTTTATTTCAATACATGGTCAATGTATATAATACATTACAAATCTCTTTCTTTTTATACAAATTTTATAAATCTGAAGTTAATTCTAGTAATGTAGCTATAGTTATTAATTATACATGTTACAAGTAGTTGTAAGCTATTGTCATGTCATGCAGGAGTAAAAATAAAAAATAATAATACAATGATGAATCATGGAAATGGTCTGGATGGACTGTATTATATTATATTCTTTAACGGCAACACGATTTCTCGCGCGATCTCGCGTGTGTCCCCAATGTCTCGCGTGAGATCGCGTGGCTAATTAGTATCAACCGCAACATTGTGAATTTGAGATTAAAAAAAAGGTAGTTTCATCTGATTCTTCTTCCGTTAAAATATTTTAATAACAATAATTTACGGGACATGTTACTTCAGCCGTTTATCGCTAGATGAACAGCACAGAATCTTAACTATCCACAATCACAGCGCGACCTCGAATTGTTAAAAGATAAAATATATTATAGTAACTGATCGTTACACATCTAAAGTATAGAACAAAATGCATTACAATAATTTCGCGATTTCAGAGGGAAGTAGTACCTATCCACTCTGTGTGCGTTACTTCCTTGCAGTAGGTAAATATACACTGCATATTCCGATTCTGGCTTATTACACGTCGTTGGAAAATATTTTGCCTTTTAGAGTAATTCCCCGCACAAATTGTTCTTGGGTATTTATCTCAACGTTTACCTGCAAAATGATGAACATTTATGTTTCATATATTATCTGAGATCATCTTGTATTTTAGTACCAGTACAGCTTCTTGTGAAAAAGTTCGTCCAGGGAAGTACTGCGACCTTAACTATTTCTGCCGCCAAACAGTGATGTGAGTATTAATTATATCGTTCCGGTTTCGAAGGATAAGGGTTGCTGGTCAAATTACAGGCACATGGGACTTGTCTATGTTTTAGGGTGACGAGTACAACGGCAATATCCCTTAGATATTTGGCACTGCAAATGCTATGGACAGGCGTGTCGTTAACCACCAGGAGCACGAATTGTTCGGCTCGTCACTTGGTATTATAAAGAAAATCTACATGGTTTGAGCTTTGTAAAAACGAAGTATAGTCCTATAAAAGAAACTCCGCGCTGCAAAGGTTTTGGGTGAGGCGAGTTTGCAGCTACTAAACCACTAACTACGTTTTGTAAATCTCAACAGGTCACATTTAGTCCATTATAATCATAATTTATTATAATTCATTTGTTTCCTTCGATCCGGCCGGATTCGAACTGAAGTCTTCTAGCAAACCGTGCCAGACGCTATGCCAACTAAGCCGTGGAACGAACTAGCGGACGTAACGAATTTTTCTATGTATTTGTTGTCGGATCTTTGTATTTGGTTTTTCAACGACTTTTTAGCCAAATAAAAACAAATACAAAGATAATAGACAATAAGCACATAGAAAAATTCGTGAGGTCCGCTGGTTCGTTCCGTGGCTTAGTTGGCATAGAGTCTGACACGGTTCGCTAGAAGACGTCGGTTCGAATACGGCCGTATTTAAGAAATTTTTCTAAGTCTTTAGTCTCTTAGTTTCTATTAATAATTCAATATTTATATTTATAATTATATATTAAAAAACAAAAACAATTTAATATTTATATTACAAATCAATGCATATTTATTCAGTTTTCGTAATTTTTCTGCAATAGTTTTTATCAAAAAAGAATCAAACAATTAATTATATCGCCAAAACCACGAAAACAACATGTTTTCACGTCAAAATAAGTATAATTTTTTTTGTTTTTCGGGACTTACGGCTAAGGCGACTAATTGGCCACACTGCCAGTTCTTAGACTGTAATTTTTTTTTCGCGGGAATTGGTAATATGTTTACGGTGGCCATTTGTCAAAAATTATACAATGAAGTTAGATATTTATAAAAAAAACAATGGCTGGTTGGTGTAGTAACAGTTTTCACACGAATTGATTTGTAGTTAAAGTGTTATTACGCTTTGAGATTCTTAACAATTTCCTAATAAATAAATAATAAAATAATGGTCAGGCATTTGTCATTTGAAAATCCTTTTTTTTTTTTTTTCGGACACTAGTAAATTTTGTTACTCAATAAGTTCTTTAATTATTTTTTTAAGCAATAACGTGTCGGTAAATTGTTGTAAATTTTCATTTTCATTCTTCAACCCACTATACTTGATGTCACACTTAGAGACTCGTTCATGTGATTCGTTAAAATTGTGTTAAACTATACATATACGTAGAGGGTACGTTGTTGCCATTGTAATATGGAAATGTCACTCATTTCTTTGTATATACATTTTAAGTCCAAGGCTAAGGCCGAACGCTGTTTAGAAAAACTAACACGCAGTAAGTGTTTTTAATGATTCAACATCATATAGGCGAGTTTTCCTCTCATATCGACTACGTGAGACAAAATATGTGTACACCTTAGACTAGGGAAACCAATTTTTTTCCCATCCTCTAAGGTGTATAGTCAGTCTTTTTATAAATAAAAAAAAATGTCAGTTCATCGCACAAAAGTGTTGCCCGCTTGCATGCAGCTAGCGGTTGCAGTCGATAAATATTCTATCGATTATCGATTAAATTCTGGTTATGCTATTGCAATAAATAGCCCAGCTTGTTTCCTTTGAATCATCATCGCTCATCATCGGTAGGCATCAGCAACTGCTTGGTGCATGTTTGAATTTTCATTACTACATTTAGAACTGTGTCTATTAAAAATATAATGAGGAGACATATTTTGTAGTTTTTCATTTCAATTTAATATAAATAATAAAATCCCTTACTAATATGAATATGAAAACAATGTGAGTTCAATACCTAGTATTAAACTCTGAGTGATGATTTTGACAATTGAACTACTAGTAGTTCAATTGTCAAAATAAGAATAAAGAAGGCAACAACGCAATTAGTAATCAGTAAAACGTCGTAACATTCACAATTCAAACATTTTTGGAAAATTTTTACCTTCTTTTACAATCTATCGATAAAATTGTCGACAACAACTACATGACTATTTAAAATTTTATGAAAACGGCAAGCCTGCAAATGTCATTTTACTCCGTCTTCAAAAAAGACAGGCTACGTATAAGTGACTGCTTTTTAAATAATTATTATACCGTGTCAAGGAAGTGTTCCTGTAAACTAATTTTTTGAGGTTCATTTGCCTGAACAAAATTTCAAATTAAATGTTAAATTTCATGGTATCCTTTTATTTAAGATGCTATGTTATTTAAAAGAAAACAATCCAATTGATTGAGGCTTTCGATTAGTTTAGTCAAATTACAGGTGCTTGTCTTGGTTCAGACAGGCGCGTATTCAAAAAATCTTTGAATGCAGTTCGAATTGTTTTTAAAATCAAAATGAAGTCTTCTTTGTGTAAAATTTTCTATCTACTGTATTTATAGTACTTTTCTTCCGTGTGGCATAGCCGCGAGACGCCATGTACATATATTGTTGATTTAAGCACTGGAATGCATTTGCACCCTGTTAAATACCCTTAAAAGAGCAGCGTCTCGGCTCTAAAAGCATCAATGCCGATCGTCATTAATTACTCAGAAAGGGTGGGTCACGTCCGCCTTCGTATTCATCCAATAACCATTGGGATGATTCAAAAATGATGATTCCTTGACTGACTATATTTGAGGTAAACTTGAAATGTTTAAGTTGCGCTTTTTAAATTAATTGGGATGGCTTTGTAGCGTATTGTACAAATGCGGTCTGGTTACTAATGAGTCAAAAAAATTTGATTACTGTTTTTTTTAATAATTATAACTTTAAAAAAGCCGACCTCAAAAATTTGCTTATCCGCTTTTGCTGTGTCCGCTACCGGCGATCCATTGAGTATATGACCAGAAATAGAAACTTATTCTGTCAAATCATTACGATGACAACTGGGCTCCGATTGGCCAGCCCGAATTCGAAACAATGAACGGGTGTCGTCAAATGTTTCACGTCAAATAGACCAGTTTAACTTGGGCTTTGCTATAATGGACGAAAATGAAAAATTACATATTTACTATTTAATTATCGATGAAAATGTGAGTACGATTGTTTTGTAATTAGATGTTTTGCTGTTTTTCCCACACCACCTAATGGAACAGCCTCCCATTGTTAGAGATATTATCTTTATTACACTAGATACAGAATATTTTGGAATATACGGAGACGTACGCACAGGTCAGTTGTTGGCGTTATACTAATTGAGCTTTCTAATTTTTGACTTCAGTGCAAACGCGAGTTGATATTTAAAAGTGATATAAGGCTCATTTGTCTGATCAGTTACCGGGGATGGATTATTATTTCCTTATTTCGTCTCTGTTTCTGGTTTTTTTTTTTTTTTTTTAATAATAAATAACGCACACACTCAACATAGCCCCGCACTAGGGAAACCCTGTGTCGCGGGTGCCATGGACACACATATAGACAACCACAAATTACACCCAAACTCACGAGAGAAATAATTGTAGGCCATACAAATATTTCTCCCGGCCCGGGAATCGAACCTGGGACCTCTGCGTGGCAGTCCGGCATGGTAACCGTTCGGCCACGGAGGCAGTTAAATATGTAATATTGTTTAATATAGTTTTATATACGCGATGCGGCGATCTCTTCAAAGATAAATCAGTCTTAAAATTGTCACAAACCGTTTCGTTTGTTACAATTTAAATGACAAGAAAAATCTATAGAAGAAAGTTTTTCTTGGCATTTTTAGCCATCGAGTATATAACCAGAAATAGAGATGAAATGTCATATAATTTGTTTGAAAACTATTCTACCACATCATTACTGTGACAACTGCGCTCCGATTGGCCAGCCCGAGTTCGAAACAATTGACGGGTGTCGTCAATGGGTGTCGTCAACTGTTTCACTTCAAATCGACCAGTTAACTTGAGCATTGCTATAATGGACGAAAATTGTAAAATTACATATTTAATAGGAAATGAAACTATTTTTCCGGATTTAAATCGCGTATATTTGTTTTTTCAAACAAACCGACGTTTCGGGCCCTTTACAGGTCCCATGGTCACGGTTGACTGAGGTGGTGACCTCACCGAAAACCTAAGACTCGATATACATATTTAATATTTAATTACCGATGAAATGTGATTCCGTTTGTTTTGTAATTAGATGTTTTGCTGTTTTTCCCACACCACCGAATAGATCAGCACGGCATTGTTAGAGATATTATCTTTAGTACAATAAATACATAATATTTTTTGGAATATACGGAGACGTACACACAGGTCAGTAGTTGGCCTGTCTATATTTCAGTGCAAACGGGAGTAGATATTTATAAGAGCTGTATCGCTAATGTGTTACCAGAAATATATATATTTCGTCTCTATTTCTGGTTATATACTCGATGTTTTTAGTCAATAATTATTACTTTTATAACAAAAAACCGACCTCAAAAGTTCGTGGAATAACATCTATTTGCTAAATTTTATTGAATACGATTACCGAAACGTGTGCGAAACGGGATTCATCCCGTAGTTTGCCACCCTTACAGGTGGAATATTTTCCTCAAATTTAAATGGGACCAATACTGAAACACCCTCTTTCCAACAAAAAAGAATCATCAAAACCGGTTCACAAATGCCGGAATAATTGCGTAATATACATAGGAAAAATACAGAAGAGTTGGAGGAGGCTCCTTTTTTAAAATCGGTTAAAATTAAAGAGACCAAACAATGAATCAACATGGGTAATTATCGGATATTTGTATATCGGATAATTATCATGATTATTACCAAAGACAATAAACAATTCTTTTTTTTTTTAAACACTCAACATAGCCCCGCACTAGGGAAAACCTGGGTCGCGGGTGCCATGGACACATACATAGACAACCACAAATTACACCCAAACTCACGAGCGAAATAAATGTAGGTCATACAAATATTTCTCCCGGCCCGGGAATCGAACCTGGGGCCTCTGTGTGGCAGTCCGGCGTGGTAACCGTTCGGCCACGGAGGCAGTTATTGATAATTATGGACCCTGATTACTAGCATTTCTGCGTCGTAATTATATAAAGTGATGCCAACCATACATTAAAGGCATAGTTTCCCAAGCTTTTTGGTTCACCGCCCAGTTAGGCAACATATAAGTAGTTATTTGTTATACAAGGCTGCACAGTTGTTGTTTGAAACCTGAGCTAGTGAAGGGGCAGAATCCTGAGCGTAGCGAGGGTTTCAAACCACGAGACGCAAATAAATGTTGCTGCCGAGCGAAACAAACAACTTTTCACTTCACTATAGCGAGGAAATCGGTAGATGAAAGCAGTTGAACTATAACAAATCAGATTATCATGACCGCTAGACTTAGAGTCGTATTCTAGAACTCTACTCAATGCTCAAGTCAGGATTTGAGCAGACAAGAGTATCATTTCAAGCACTGGAAATACGACCCTAATGGCAAGGACGTGAGTATGATTTTCAGTGCTCACTGCAATACTCAAGTCCTGACTTGAGTATTGAGTAGAGTTCTGGAATACGACTCTTGGACTCGCTCATGTGTTGTTTCTCTTCCATTTACTGCAGTACAATACAGTCCTACTATGTATATCTTTATAATTTGTGATCCACTCCAAGAAGTGATTAATAGGAAATTTGAAAAAAAAAGTTTATATTTGGGTGCGTTCTGAATTTACACCACATACGTTTTCTTCTTCTTTGCACTTATTATATTATGTGATTAACAAAATTATTTCAGTTCTTCGATAAATTAAAACAACCTAATTAAGCAAAATTAGTGTTATAGTTGTTAATTTAATGTCAATAATAATCAGAATAAATTGTACCAACGGATTAATATTATATAAATACTTATTACGTATTTATGACGAATCGCGCTTCGGAACGTGTCACTATTTTTTTTATCTAAAAAAACGTTTATCTTCGGTTGTATTCCGAATTTTATGTATTATAATTCTCGCTGGTATGTACCTATAATTTCGTCTAATTATTGAAATTATTTTAGTTCTTCGACGAATTATAATAATTTAATAAACATAATCTCAGTGTACTAAACAAAGTGACCTCAAAAGCACTTGGAATTACATATAATTACCAAGTTTTATTGAAATCAGTTACCGGAAAATGCGCAAACCCGGATTCATCCTCTAGTTCGTCACTATACGGGACTTGCCACAGGAGATAACAAAAACTGGTTCTCACTACTTAAAGTATATTGAGCGAGAAAAAGCCTTGAATTAGAGAATAGCAAAATCAGCCATTAAAATAATTGCTCCTTACAATAAAATTTAGGCGCTATTTATAAAAATGAATCTTCACGCGTGAACAGCCACCCTTAGAGGTGGATGATTTTCTTCAAAATTCAAAATGGGACCACTAGATGGAGGTACCCTCTTTCCAACAAAAAAATAATCATGAAAATCGATTCACAAATACCGGAGTTATCGCGTAGCATACTTATAAAAAAAACATACGAAGTAAAATTGAGAACCTCGTCCTTTTTCAAAGTCGGTTAAAAATTAGTTATCGTTGTCAATTTAATGTCGACAATAATAAGAATAAAATATATTAACGCATTTATAATACATAAATAATGTACGGCAAATCGCGTACTCGAACGTGTCATTATGTTTTTTTTTCATTGAAAGAAATAGGTGCACCACAGTCCATCGTCAATTTCGAATCTCAAAAACATTTTCCACTAGCTAGCGTGGAAAAAACGCTTTTGCGCGAAGATTTCTAATGAGAAAGAAAGCCTTATCGAGCTAGCGAAGTGTAAAAAAATTCACCGCCCACCACCACCAAAAATAATTAAAAACATGTATTTTTTAGGAAATGAAACTATTTTTCCGCATTTAAATCGCGTATATTTGTTTTTTCAAACAAACCGACGTTTCGGGCCCAGTCAACCAAAAGAAATATACTTGCCAAGTTTTATTGAAATCTGTTATCAGAATGTGCGTGAAACCGATTTCATCCTCTATTGTGACACCCTTATACACAAAAATATACAGTCGAATTGAAATGGTAAGGGGAAGCTGTAACCTATCACAAATAACTGCCGGACTGCCACGCAGAGGTCCCAGGTTCGATTCCCGGGCCAGGAGAAATAGTTGTATGGCTTACATTTATTTCTCTCGTGAGTTTGGGTGTAATTTGTGGTTGTCTATGTGTGTGTCCATGGCATCCGCGACTCAGGGTTTCCCTAGTGCGGGGTTATGTTGAGTGTGTGCGTTATTATTATTATTTTTATTAATATATGAATCAGAACACACGCTGTTTCAACGTACTATGTGGCATGTCGTTCTGATTGTAGTACAACACAGTTGCTATGACGCAACGCCGACGCACCGCCCGTGTGGCATCTCCCCCACTTGATGGGAGATGGTTATCGTCGCCCATGGACATTTGCATCATCAGAAGTGCTGCCTATGCGTTGCCAGCCTTTCAGAGCCCTGTAAACAAGTTTTTTGAAGAACCCCATGTCATAAGAAAATGCCAAACTACAGTGATCGTCTGATAAAGTTTGGCATGATTAGTCTTGAAAAAAGACGACAGATATCGGATTTATATATGCTCCACAAGATTGCTAACGGTTTTGCAATCTTGTGGAGCATATATATGAAGGTGCCAACACGTTCTGTACATATACCCCAACTATTCTGTATTCCACATTCTATCAACAATGTCTCGAGTAATAGCCCGATATCTAGAATGTATTACAATGATATCTGTTCTGGTAGTTATAACAGTTTTAGAAGACTCCTACATTCGAATCCACTACCTTAATTTCTTTACGTAAGCTTTATGTTATCGTATATTTGATTCTCTTTTTTTTATTTGTTAAGCATATGCTTAAATAATTACTCATTTTGCTTAAATAATTACTAAATTCAATAATTTATTCTAGGTATTAAACGTCCACTGTTTTTACTAAAGTGTTGTGTATAGTTACAATTGGATTGCAGGTTTATATTCATTAATGTCGAATAATTTTGTTAGTATATATTCTGATCTGTAATCTGTTGCTGTACCTTATTCAATAAAATAAAATAAATAAAAAAACAAAATAAATAAAATTGCGCAAAGGAAATACTTCAGAAGGAAGATCATTCCACATCTTATAATAATAGGTCACAATGCGTACAAATAACCCAACTAAACACAAAAAATTGTACCGAAATATATAAATTTCACTTTAAAAGTAATAATTACGGAGTTCCTCAAGGGAGTATACTTGGTCCCCTGCTATTCCTATTATATATTAATGACGTATGTGATAGCACGGAACACGAAATAATTCTTTTCGCAGATGATATTTCAGTGGTTGTCACTTCTCCAATAAATTCAACATTAGAATATCATAAAAACGAATGGAAAAAAACAACGACATCACTAATTGATTACCTACAAAAACACAGCCTTCAAATTAATTAAACTAAAACTAATATAATGAATTTTAATAACTTACGAACACAGGCAATTGACATGGATTATAAAGGACAAATCTTGCGAAACGAAACCAATGTGACATTTCTAGGATTAATTATAGACCAAAAGATTAATTGGAGGGATCAAACGGACAAAGTATGTGCTAAAATAAATAGGTTTGCGTTTGCTCTTTACAAGTTGTCAAAAGTAGCGAATAAATGCACAGCCAGGACTGCCTATTTTGCGTATGTTGAGTCTGTACTCAGATACGGTATCGTAATTTGGGGCAACGGAACAGATTTTGCGAAGGTTTTTATTGCTCAAAAGCGATGTATACGTGCCATAAGCAATGTAGCACCGTATGTCTCATGTCGTCCTCACTTTAAAACACTAAGAGTATCGCCCCTCCCATGCCTGTACATTTTCGAAGTTGGTATATTCGTGAAACGAAATCTATCGAAATTCTTGATAGCGAAGGACGTAACATTCAGAAGCCTAAGGAAGCCCAATAAAGTCGTACTAAATACAATACCCAAAACAAAACGTTTTCTAAATAACTCGTATGTAATGTGTGGAAAAATTTTTAATCGTATACCAGATCGCATTAAGCCTCTACCATTGACTAATTTTAAAAAGGAATTGCGCATGTGGCTCTTTGATCATTTGTTTTACTCTATTGACGAATTCATGAATCATAAAGAATAATTAATTGATGCATACATTTTTCCCATCATTAAAAATATATATATATATTATTATTATTAAATTATGACATACACGATTCTCACATATCAAATTAAATCAATTATCTTAAATTTATCAATTTGTTGCCTAATTATTGTTTTAAAATCGAATCTCAATCCACCAATGTATTATTTTATTATTGTATTTGCATGCTTTTATTTTAGAAGGCCGAATAGGTTTAAGTTCTGATTTAATTTTTACCATCAACATGTGTAATGTACCCTACCCTATTTGAAGCGAATAAATGAATTATTATTATTATTATTATCTTGCAGGTTCGAGGGAATGCCGCTCTCTAGCCGCTCGCCATCTAAATGTGATCCTGGGTATCCCCTATGTTGCAGATATTTCCAGAACATAGGGATGGAATCCCAGCCTACGTCTAGTCCTCTGACGATGAAAAGGGGAAAGCGGAATCAATGATATGTATATAATATACCATGACCATGGGACCTGTAAAGGGCCCGAAACGTCGGTTCATTTGAAAAACAAATATACGCGATTTAAATCCGGAAAAATTGTTTCATTTCCTATGTGTAACAATCGCGAAAACCTAAGAACTCGATATGTATTTTTTATATTAACATAGCACAAAAAATCTGAATCTGAAATGATTTATATAGATAATTCAGGTTTCTCTTTTCATATGCGGTAGCACCCCGTCGACAGCATCAATGCTCCCAATTGGCTCCGAGGCCCCTACCTCAGGACTAATCAGCGGCAACTGGGAGGTAGGGACCATTTTGGGAAACTATGCTAGAGCGTAAAAGCTGACATTTGACCAAAATAACAACTTCGCAATCCACCTATAACAATTAAGATTTAATATAGGTAATACGTTAATCGATACAGTATTTATCGACTTAGAGACTTAATACCAAATCAGCGATTTTATCTGGCGACTGCAAATTTTACAAACAGCTCATGGGTTTTCGTTTAATTAATTGAATTGATAAATTGGTAGTACGATCTCGGAAATTTTTTTTTGCTCAGTACAGATTATTTGCAACGCAACAAGCAATGCAACGCGAATATCTATAGACGGTACTACGCGCAATGAGAGTGTTTGTTGAAAAGCCGACAATCGACGGATCCCAACGCGCGCGCTGCGAACCTGCGTACAGAGCGCGTAGTGTGTTCGCTAATACATTAAAATGTGTGGGAAATGTTGCATTGCATGTTACATTGCCTATAGTGTGCAAATAATCTGTAACCGGCTTTTTTATCTCATTTTACAACACACGCTAGGTGTAAAAAAGACACAGGTGATCATATGTCAAGATTGCTTTTATGACATGAAATTTTTTTTAATAATACAAATTGTATAAAACAAATTACTCCCTGTCTTTGGCGACCTCCCACCACTCCCTCTCAAACCCATCAAGATCGTCCCGCCGACGCCTTCTCGGCCATCCATGCTGTCTCTTTCCATCTTCAGGCAACTAAGGAGTAATGACGTTCGCCCACTTTTCAGGTTGCATCCGGCTAATGTGTCTCGTCCAATTCCTTTTGAGCCTGGTTGTTTTGCTCCCCACATCAGCAATGCCAGCCATTGAACGCAGCATTGTATTGCGTACTCGGTCAATACGTTTAAAGCCCAGTATGCTGCGTTCCATCGCCCTCTGGCAGATCTTGAGTTTAGACTTCTGGAGCTCCTCCTCTCCTATTAAAGCTCAAAAAGATAACAACTAATTTCTTTCGTAGAATCGTTGAACCTCACTTGAGTCCCAAGTCTGCTAAGTTTTTTGAATGGTCTTTGTAATTCCATTGGGAGTCCACTGAGATTATATTTGCAATTTTGCCAAAACTTCTTGCAATTTCAGTTGAGTCCCAATTAATTGTACAAACTTGAGTCCGGGACTCTACATTTATAGATTCGACTAAATTTTGCACTGCTCAGTGGCCTAAAACACTCACGAGCCCAAGTCGGGTCGAGCGCGAAACATTGGAACAAAACTCGAAGTGGTTTCTACTCTAAAAAATCACGACTACGACAAGCAGGGTTCAAACAACTACTACTATCCACGAATAAAATAAAAAAAACAAAAACCTAATGTGTGGATTTAAAAAAGATAATAATATTTAATTATACTACAAGTTAAGACTGACACTCCACTGAGTGGAGTGTCAGTGGAATGATGTGATGGTATTCATTCATTCATAATTTTTTTTAGCCCTGCACCACGGAAACCCTGTGTCGCCGGTGCCATGGACACACACATACACAGCCACAAATACACCCAAACTCGCGATAGAAATAAATGTAGGAAGTATAAATATTTTTCCCGGACCGGAAATCGTACCTGGGATCTCTGCGTGGCAGTCCAGCTCGGTAACCGTTCGGCCACAGAGGCGGCTGAAGTAAACCTATCTAGCGGTTTCTACGTCCGAAAGTTTTAGTTTTTTTAACGTCGTACGTTGCGATGTGTAGTAATCACGAAAACTGAGAATTCGATATACATATTTAAATTTTTATTGAATTGATATTCAATTATTTTACGTGAAATTACTCCACTAGTTTGTTATAATTATTAATACAAAGATCGAACACTCAGAAAAAATTCCTTCGATCCGGCCGGATTCGAACCGACGTCTTCTAGTACGCCGTGCTAGACTCTATACCAACTAAGCCACCAAACGAACCGGCGAATCTCACAAATTTTTCTGTGTTTGTTGTCGTGTATTTGTATTTGGTTCTTCAACGACTTTTTAGCCGTAGCGCCATCTTTGTGAAATCGATGAAAGTATTTCGTCACCCAGTTAGCTACTAGACCCGGCTAGAGATGTCGCTATTCACTGTATTAAAATTTTTATTGAATTGATACTCAATTTTTTTTTCTGAAATTACTCCACTAGTTTGTTATGATTATTAATACAAAGTACGAACACTCAGAAAAAATTCCTACGATCCGGCCGGATTCGAACCGACGTCGTCTAGCATACTGTGCCAGACGCTATACCAACTAAGTCACAGAACAAACATCGATGTACAATTATGTTAGGAAACATAAAGATGTAAATAAACCTAAATTTCATCAAAGCTTGAAAGGATTAAGAATTAAATGTGACTGTATTTATACAAGGTAAACCCAAATCGAGAGGAGGAAAGCGACATTTTAATACATGAGCATATTTTGAGGAAATTTGTGGCGAAGAGGAGGAATAATATAAATAATAAATGGCGGTGCATTTCAAATCAAAAATATATTTTAAGGAAAATGGACACGTAATTTACAAACTCTACAAAGATTTTTTTGTACATCGCTGCCACTTCATCAATCATACATGTTATAATGAAAAAAAGATGTGACTGAAATTTACGGGTTGAATACAACCAGTATGAATACATTGCGTTTTTCTGCAAAATACTGATATTAGTGACTCTTTTGTTATCGCAGTTGGCACCAGTCAAAGTAGATTTATGCTAATATGATATATAATACAATATCTTTGCTTGTATAAATAATGTGTGTTTTACATTGACTTACAATTATATGGACGTCGGGTCCGCGCTAAAAAGTGTCCGAACTTATTGGGCGTTAAAATCGTATACAGAGCGTCATTCACGCTTTAATCTTCGTTTGTTCGACTGACAGCGAAGCAAGCAAAATTAGACAGTACTGCGATGACATTGCAATTTAAATTCAACGTTTTAGCTTTTTCATATTCCTTTACATGTCACTACGTTTAAATAGGTTGACTTGGGACATTTTTTTTCGTGGTTTTTGTATTAGACCAGTCGTCCATTTATTTGTAAGTCAATGGTGTTTTAATTTAATTTTTTGTTTTGTTAGTGACTTTGCTGTGTTATTTTTCTAAGCATTGCAATTTTTGATTTTACTATCACTATGACTTTTTGTTCTTCTGTTTAAGTGTTTTTTTCTTTTGTGGCAGTAATAATAAGTTTTTTTCTCTTTTCTTCTAAGCAAATAAAAAGATATTTTGATTTAAACAATGAGGACCTGTTTAGTCTTTGAAAAGTTTGTTTCCGAAGATGACTTCTCAATTACAGTCAGTTATTATGATTTGTTTGTAAGTTACATATTGCTTACAGGAAATCTTAAAGTAGTCAAGTATAAGTGGATGTAATAATTTAAGATCGGAACAGTGATGTTCAATAAAATAGAAGTGTAACGTGAGACTACTGTTTTCAATTGTAATATTTGTATGCCGTCGCTGGCGGAACACACAACACTGCACTATTACGTGATCTTAAATATGTAAATTGTATTTACTGTGTGTGTGTGTGTGTATGCTTTCACATATATTTTTTCTAAACAGCTCCGCACTAGGGAAACCCTGTATCGCGGGTGCCATAAACACACACTCAGGTAACCACAACTTACACTCAAACTCGTTACAGAAATAAATGTGAGCCATACAAGTATTTCTGTCTGTTTTTTTTTTATATTTATTTCTGTTTGCGTGGCAGTCCAGGATGGTAACCGGTCGGCCTATCGGCCAAGGAGGCAGTTACACATAAATACATCTCTATCTTTTTGGCAACAGAAGAGAATTGTTAGTCAAGAAGACAGTTTTTGTCTCTCTTTTCCGAAACCAAATCAGCGAATTATTCTAAAAATCATTGAAGCGAGGCGAATTAGACCGAGAACGGTCAGTTGGAATAATGGAGTTTCATTAGTCCAATACCATGTTTGCCGTCTAAAGGTGCTTATCCATCAGTGAGGCGAGACGAGAATTGAATCTCGCCAGCCTAATTCCACCAAAAATTGATTTTAATAGCTACCGCGATTTCGCGCTGCGATTGTCGAAGGTAAAATATTAACAGTACTAATAGAGTAAGTCACTTTGTTGAAAACTTTAATAATTCGGCTGCAGGACACTCTAAAATTATTTGAAGAAAACCCATTTTCAAGCGACTTCAAAAGTAGGAGGAGGTTTTCAATTTGACTTTATTTTTTTGTTGTATGTTACGCGTTTACTTTGAAATTTGTGAACCGATTTTGACGATTATTTTTTTGTTGGAAAAAGGATACCTCAGTAGTTGTCCCATTTAAATTTGAAGAAAATATTCCATCTCTAAGGATAATAAATTAAAATCTTCATCAATCCTGACCATTTCCACCTAAGATATGTAAGGAGAGAATTGAAATTTTGCCATACAAGCAATCCCCATCTTTACTCGCCGGTGGAAAATACGCCTTGAAAATATCAAAATAAATATGACCATAATAATGAGAGTCCCAATGGGAATGTTAACGACTGAACAATTGGTCACAAAATAACACCTATCTAGTTATAACAATGTAGAATCGTTTCGGTTGAAGATAACTCAAGATAATGTTTTCAATTACGTCATGGCATAATACATAGTGTGTTGTTTGTCGTTGCCATATTTGTACAGTTGGTTGGTGACGTCATATTTTTTTTTTTAATATTCGGAAAATGAAAGGGATAAACTTCAACAGGATAAACTTGGCATGACAGCGACTGTGTTTCCGAGCACATTATAGAATCAGAGCAACGTTGCCTAATATTTATTTGTTTCACCGAACCCCATTTTCACAATGCGCTATAAAGCCATTCTAATTAATTTAAAAATCGCAACTTCGACATTTCAAGTTTACCTTAAATGTGATCAGTCAAGGAATATTAAGACACTGCTTTTTAAAGAATATTTAGCGCCTCTTTACCTGTACAGGGTAGCCATAGATATTTCTCTGTATTTCTATGCGTGCATATAGTGCTTAAATCAACAGTACATAAAATTAGTTAACTATTTCCGCCGCCAAGCAGGAATATGAGCATAACTGCGTTGCAGTTTCGAACGGTAAGGGTGCTGTTGAAATTACAGTCCCACGGGACTTATAAATTTATTAATCAGGATGACGGGCGTAGTGCCCTTCAGACCTTTGTGATTTAAAGCTCTGTGTGGCACTGCAACTGTTATGAACAGGCGCACGACGTGTTCGTTCCGTCACTTAATATCATGATAATGAGCGATCAGGATTACTAAAAACCGACCTCAAAAGTTCGTGGAATCACAAATGTTTGCCAAGTTTTGCTGAAATCGGTTACCGGAAAGTGCGCGAAACCGGATTCATCCCCTAATTTCCCACGCTTAGAGGTGGGATATTTTCTTCAAATTTAAACGGGACCAATTCTGAGGTACCCTTTTTCCACTAAGAAAAGAATCACCATAATCGGTTTGCAAATCGAGTTATCGCGTAACATACGTACGTGTCTTCCGGCTGATATGATGATGAAGAAGTGCTGTATTTCATATACATTCAATTCATGTAATAATCCCTGACAAGTGTAGTATTTTATATATATAGTATTTTATCATGAATAGTTCCTATTAGTAATTTTTCCTATTAGTTTTTAGTTAATGTTTATAATTTTAGTTAGTTATCACATTTGTACTTACGTGCCATCTCATTTTGTGAAAAGCGGTTCCAACTGAAAACTGGCGAGCTGTAACATTATGCTAAGTTGGATCCGTTTCAACTTCTAGACAGGTATATGTAATAATTAATGTGAATTACTACTGTTTAGCTTGAATTATCTTAAGCTGAATAAACGTTTCTTTCTTTCTTTCTTTCTTTCAAAAAGAAATGCAGTAAAATTGATAATATCGCCCTTGTTTAAAGTCGGTTAAAAAAACCAAATCTCTTTAAAGTGCGACTGAATGGCATCTTCTGGGCGAGTTCGTTCCATCGTAAAATCCTATCTTTGCATAATGTTTTTACTACCATGGTATTCATATGTTCTTATTGATACATAAATGGAAGAAACTAAAAAAGAACCTTAGATTTGGCTGGATTCGAACCGTCGACTGTTTGTTTGTTTTGTTAGCCCTGGTCTGGCAAAGGAATTTTTTGAGATGTTTTGGTATAAATTTGTAAAAAGAAATTCTTACAGCAGAAAGCATCGTTTATCAGAAAATCTATTGTTAGAACATTTTAATGTATTCTTTTGGAAGAAACTTGTTTGGTCAATTAATGTATATTGTTCTGTCAGAATGTATGTTGTCTGTAAGTGACGACGGAATGAATGAATATTCAGCAACATTTCGGCAAATTTATTATTTTTAGGTTCAATTGTACCTGCCTCAAACAAACGTACAAAAGAATTTTAAGTGTTTATTCTTGACACAAACTAATTGTTCAAATGAAACATTTTCTTATTTTTTAATATGTCGGCCTGCGTGGTCGAGTGGCTCTGAGGTCCCGGGTTCGATCCCCGGCCAGTGTAGAAACTAACTTTTCTATATTGTCTCGGGTCTGGGTGTTTGTGGAACCGTCGTTGTTTCCGATTTCCATAACACAAGTGCTTTAGCTACTGACTTTGGGATCAGAGTAACGTACCTGTGTGATGTTGTCCATTACTATTATTTAATCACATTTAATTTTAGAATTCATATTGTAGCGGATAACACTTAGCAAATGAACCTAAAAATACAATCACCAGGTCAGAGTAAAACCTGGGTAATACCCAGGTTTTACTCTGACCTGGTGAAATAAACCCTTTAGTAGGTTAGGTTAGCACAAGTCAGAAGTGAATTTGTTTGCATTATCGAACAAATTATCGGAGTTTTTGAGAAATAAGTTTAATTTTTATAATTAAGTAAAACCCATGTAGAAGTATAACTATGATTGTATTAAAATTCCCCTTTTGCTAAGAATGAAGTGCATTTTAATTGAATTAAGTCAACCAAAACAGATAAAGTTTTTTCACCTCTCTAGCTCGGAAAGGTTTTCTTTCACAATAGAAATCTAGCGTGGAAAAGGTTTTTGAAATTCGAACTTGACGATGGACTGTGGTGCACTCAGCTTTTTCTTTCGATAAAAAAAAAGATTATGACAAGTTCAACTACGCGATTTGCATTACTTATATAAGTAATATAAATCCGTTGGTATATTTTATTCTTATTATTGTTGACAATGATAACTAATTGTGCTTATTAAATTATTTTAATTCGTCGAAGAACTAAATAATTTCAATAATCACTTAATCACACAAAATTATAAGTAGAAGCAAGAATAAAAATTGATGAGGTGCAAATTCAGAACGCATCCGAAGGTAAACTTTTTCTTTTGATTAAAAAAACTGTCTAATATTTAAAGTTCTCTTTTTCTTTCATCTGCCATTTTTCTCGCTGTAATGAGGTGAAAAATTGTGTTTCGCTTGGCAGCAAAGTTGCTTTGGGTCTCGTGTCTTGAAACCCTCGCTACGCTCTGGAATCTATTTTTGAAACAAGAGCGAAGCGAATGTAATCTTAGCTTCCTTCGCTTGCTCAGGTTTCAATACAAGCACTCGCGTCGAAAAAACAACTTTGCAGCCTTGCATAACAAATAACTTTTTCCAGGGTAAAGTAATAGAGATGGGTGGGTTTGTGTACAGCTTCCAAGTCCAATTCGTGGAAGAAAATAACGTAATTTATATCTTATTTATGAGATTTCCAATAGGTCAATAGTACATTTTTTGCGATGAAATATTAATAAAGCGTAAAGAGTAAATGTCGTTTGTGTAAAATAAAATTTATATGACCTATGTAAAACATTAAGGCGAGAAAGAAGAAAGAATCAACTTTTATACAATAAATTGAGTCACTATACACTCATAAATCTAAGAGTGGTTGCACACGGCGACTGTTAGCAGTGATGCCAACGCGCGTTCGTGAAACGTGCGAATGCATCGCTTCACTTGCGATTTAAAGGCGATTGCACCGATGCAGTAACGCGCTTGCTCGCGTTTGCATCGTAAATTAAAATCGCGCACGTTTGTAAAGTACGATTGGCGACTGCATCGCGTTTGCATCGCGTTTGTATCGCTGCTAAAAGTCACCGTGTGTATCCGCTGTAATACATAACAACAAAACAATAGGTACGTGGGGCGCACTACAAGTTTCCGGAATGAATAAGAAAAAATACCATAAATGGTCAGAAATGAATTTAATGTTTTTCAAAATATTATCCGTTACCGTTAATGCACTTTTCATGCGAATGAACCAATTTTGAAAACATTTATGACACTCCTCCGTAAAAATCTCTGAAACATGTTGAAAAATCTCTGAAGCTCTGTTTCATACTCTTCGACAGCCTCTTCAGGTGATGAAAATCGTTGATCGCGTAACTGGATCTTAATTTTTGGAAATAAAAATGGTCGGGACTGTATGCGAGATGGCTCATAAGGTCAACGTTGTTCGTTCATCTTCAAAAATTCATATGTCTGTCTGGCCGTGTGAGAACTGGCATTATCGTGGTGCAATATCATACGGCGTTTACGGTTATTTTTACGGAGTTTGTCAATAACTCCGGCAAACAAATGATGGTGGTCCAATCACTATTCACGGTACAACGATTCTCCAAAGCAACAGCAGCCACGTTTCCAGTTTTATTAAAAAAAGATGTAATCATCCGCTTAGAGGCGCTTTGCACGCGCGCCTCTTTGGTTGGTTTCGGCTCATCTCGAAAGACCAATAAGCTCGATTGCTGCTTTGTTTTGGGATCGTAACTATAAATCCATGTTTCGTCACCTGTTACTATGTCCCACACCAAATTTGATGCCCCTTCGTTGAATCTGGTAAGCATGGCAGTGCACCAAGTGACGCGATCCGTTTTTTGAGCCTCAGTCAAATTGTGTGGGATTTACCAAGAGCACAGCTTTTTCTCACCCAAATGTTTGTGTAATATCGATTGTATTTAACTCATGCCTATGCCTAAAGAAACCTATAGTGCGCCCTATGTAACTGAGTAACATTTAGCTTAGTAGATGTGCATAGTGGTGTAATAGACAAAAGGACAGTCAGCAAAATGTCTATCTCGGGCGAGATGGACGTTGATTTTCCGCCGTTCCCTGGTCCTGTACTGTCGTTCTTCATTCAACATCCGTTCGAAAGAATTAATGTCAAATAAGTAATATTCGACCAAATTAAAAGTAATCGTTTCGGACGTATGTCAGACGGAGAACGAATATAGACCCCCTGTTTCAGCGTCGACTAAATCCTAAGAAAATGATAGACTGAGTCATAAGTTGACTAGGATACTCTTGTGTGCCCCATTAGGTACACATTTACGATGCACGTGTAATAATTATATAAATAGCTTAAAGATTGATGTTATTTATAAAGCAGTACTACAATAGAAATACAGTCTTATATTATGTTTGTAAGCGTAATAAAAAAAGATACAATTTACCCGCCAAGTAGTAACGTCAGTATTAATGTGTTCCGGTTTCGAAGGATAGGGGTGCTGGTGAAATTACAAGCACATGGGACTCGTCAACTTATGTCTCAGGGTGTTGGGCGCAGTGGCAGTGCCCCTCAGATCTTTGTGATTTAAAACTTTGAGTGGCGCTACAACTGTTATGAAAAGACGTGTCGCTTACCACCAGGCGTACGACTCATTCATCCCGCAACTTAGTATTATAAAAAAAACGTACATACAACGAAAAACCATCTCCTATTTTGAAGTTGGGGAAAAATAGGTGACTCGTGCGTGTCTTTGGCATTTTATCGAAAGCAAAAATTTTACTTTTTAAATAGAGAAAACTTTACCGTATATATATGTACAGATGGATTTTTATAAATTATATTATATTGATTAGAATGATACTGTACTTTATCATTGTATTTGTGCATACAAGTAGGTAAGCTTTAAGAACTTTGGTTGAGATTGGTGCCAACTGCCTTCGTCGCCGAACGGTTACCATGCCATGACTGCCACGCAGAGGTCCTGGGTTCGATTTCCAGGTCGAGACAAATATATATGTATATATATGGTCTACATTTATTTCTCTCGTGAGTTTGGGTACAATTTGTGGTTGTCTATATCCATGGCACCCGCGACACAGGGTTAGTGCGGGGCTATGAGTGTGTTGTGTTATTATTATTTACTTTATTCTTCTCAGCTTGTTAGCTTGTTATTACTAACTGATGCTTAAACTATGAATTGATACTTAAATGAGCTTTTGTTAAGTCTATTATTGTTAAACACTTGTTAATAGTTTTTTTTAATTTTAATATTATTACCAATGACCGGAATCGGTGGAGTAAACCTATCTAAAGTATGAACGTTTTCTTAATATAGATATACCGATTTTGTCAATAAATATAAAATTTCTTTTTTTAGTGTTTATTTTATAAACATTCCAAATTATAGGTTGTCTCATGTTTGTATTTTAAATGGCTAAAGTATTTAAATACGTAATTAATCTAGAAACACAATTACAGTATTATTTTTTGAGACAATAATTTGTAGTAAATACTTGAAAGTAAATAATAAATTTTCACCAATGTACGAAATTTTTTATACATAATACGCATATTCTGATATAAACAGTTCCGAGAAGTCTCGGGATTTGTAGAAGGGAATGTCTTTGTTATTCTTTAGTTACATTATTAAATAATATTTTACAAGTAATTGAGATTGTTTTTATGAGAGTATTTAATTTAATTTAATTGAGATTGTTTTTATTTTCTATGCTTTATTTTTTATTTTATTATTTATTATTATATTCTTTGCTATGCCTTTTCAGAGTATCATATAATAGGACCTAGCTATATGTTATTTAAGATCTTTTTAAACTTTATATGGAGTAATAAATTGAATTCTAATCTACTCTTACCCGAACAGGTCATGTCGAAGATGTTATATGTTATGTTAGATACCGACCCATTGTTGCTAGCTAAATTCGTCATACTTGATAATTCGAAATAATTTGGCACTCGCTGACGTCCGAGGGAAGTGAAACTTCAGGATTTGCAGATATCGGTGATATATAAAAAGGTTGCGCGAGCGCATGAAAGCTGCTAAACATCGTAACAACCGTCAGTTACTCTTCGACCATCGAACAAAGCGGCGGTGGGAGGCTCCTCTGCTATCGAAATTTGAAAACAATGGAAAGATAACGAGTATCTCGTTCTTATATCGTTGCAGTATATTATAAAATCGCGTAGTTTCATTATATTTTCACTGTGTATTTGTTTTTCGAGTTGCGATAAAATATTCAAAAATTCTTAAAAAGATTTGGAAAAGTTGAAAAACATCATCAACAAAATTATGGTAAGTAATTGTATAATTATTTACAACTAAAATAACGGCACACACGAAAACCTATATTTTTCAAAGCGTTTTAACGTAAAATTAATATTTTATATATTTACAAAGAAAAACTTGTATCTGGCAAACTTTTATATTTGTATTATATTAATACACTACTATATTTAGTCTCTTTTTTTAATGAGATATGGCGTTTTATACGCCACCTTTATCAAATATTCGCAAAAAAATATAGTGTAAGGTATCATAGCTCAAAGCCACCCTTGTACAATGCGCATCGAGAACTTGATATAAGTTTTGGTCCAAATTAATATTATAAATGCGAAAGTAAAGGTACTACGTCTGTTATTAATTCACGCCTTAACTGCTGAATCAATATTATTAATTTTGGTATAGAGATAGATGGGACTTAAGAGAAGGACATAGGATAGTTTTTGTCACAAAAACAAATCTTAACACGTTCATCGCCGTGGTGGGTCAAAATGACCGGCATCTCATCTCCCTATTGTGGCCGCAGGGGCTTAAAATGACAGGCACGACACACCTAACTTAGCGATGCTCGTTAGCCCTTTATATTATTATTTAGCTGTATAACATGATCGGCGTGGCCCTGACTAAATTAGGCAGTCACTGGGGTTTTAGGATTTTTGACAGCATATCTACTTTTCTAGACTAAGAGGAAAAAAATATATATTTCGTATAAATAAAAATTACTTTAATTTCAAATTGAATTTAAAACTTAGAAATTAAGAAAAAAAAAATGGTTTACGTGAAATGTCAATCTCAACTCAAAGTCGTATGTCAGTTTTATATAAACATCGATTGAACATTAGGTATGTGTACGTACTCTATCGGGAATGGGGACCGGAACACCGAAATGTGAAATGACCACCACCAAAAGTAATCCCAAAATGAAGCCAAATTTTCTTTTTTTTATAATATCGAGTGACGGGACGAACAAGTCGTGCACCTGATGGTAAGCTGCGCTGTCCATAACAGTTGTAGTGCCACTCAGACCTTTAAATCACAAAAATCTGAGGGGCACTGCCACTGCGCCCGTCATCCTGAGACATAAGTTGACAAGTCCCGTGTGCCTGTAATTTCGCCCTTGGCCTTCACAACAGGAAAACAGAAATGCTGATATTACAGAAACAGGTAAATATTGCGAAAAAACTTATATAATAATATATAATACAAATGATATCAAAAACAGTCATTTAGTCAATGTCATTTTTTGAACATTTTTGAAAATTCTAGTCAGCGACGAACTTTCTAAAGGGGGTGATATAGGGGATAATTAAATATAAAAAAAACAAAATAAAAAAAACGAGATAGGTGTAGAAAAACCTGAATTACGGGTCACCAGACTTCCACACTGCAGTTGAGCAATTTGGTTGTGGCACTGAGGTTGTGACAAAGGATAAAATATATAAAAGTTAGTGGAATATTCCTGATTTAGAATAATAAAAGTACTAGTGAACTAAACTAAGTATTTAAAAAACCCTCTCAAGGTTTAACACTAAGTTAACTCACAATATGAAAAGTGTGAGAATGAGTGTTTATAAGGTGAATGTGTTACTGATTAGGTGTGTAAGACAATACGTACGTACAATACGTATGGGGTATGTGGAATGTATAGTGTGCGAATGTGTTGAGGCGAGAGAACTACGACTTGGGAATAGTTAAATGAGAGATGTTTTATTTGAGGATAAGAAGAAGTTGCTCAGTCTCCTCATAATTTTGGGTTTTAATCCAATCGGATACAGTTTTTTGCAGAGATTTTGGGAGAGCGTAAAAAGAAAGCTTTGTTGTACAAGTAGGGAGCGAGGAAACAGAAGAAATGTTGGGAAAAACTAGTATTAACAGAATGGGATTGGTAGACCGTACCCTTTCTACGTTTATCCTTGGTGATATTAGGATCAAATGCAAGTAGGGAGAGCTTTTTGAGGACGGTGTTACATACAAATAGTTGTCTAACGGTAAGCACATCCCATAGCTTATAGAGTTCGCTAGTTGGGTAACGGTAGGGAAGACCAGCTTTCACCTTTAAAATAGCTCGTTGAGCCCGTTCCAGTTCAATAAGATGAGTTTTAGAGGCTCCACCCCATGACGTTATACAATACCCTAAACTGATTGGCAAAGGGCAAAGTAGACAGTGGTCAGAGTTTTCCGGTCAGCCACATACCGTAACGTCCTGAAATGTAAATAACCTTGCGGAGACGAGGTACTACAGAGTCTATATGGGGTTTGAAAGTAAGAGAATGATCTATGATAATGCCTAGGTATCGAATTCATTCAGTTCTAATAATATCAGGACAAGGGCAGTCTAGGTGATTAAGGTTACAAGATGTATGCACCCTGAGAGTTAAATCCAACGACGGCAGAAGATGGGATCTAAGTGCAAAAGCCATATATTTGGTTATTAAAACATTCAGGGTTAACAGATTCTGTCGCAGCCAGGTGCACACGACGTTGAGACCATTCTGCCCAGAGGCAAAGACCTCACTCCAGCTCCATACACTGACGAAAAGCGCCGTATCATCAGCGAAGGTCAGAATTCTGATATAGGGAAGCTTAAGGTTGCACAGGGTGTTAATAAAGATCAAAAACAAGGTAGGCCCAACAATACTACCTTGGGGGAGGCCGTAGGCAACGGGGTGTTCATCGCTCAGCCAATGATCGATCCCAACACACTGTTTCCGGTCAGTCAAGTAATCCCTGAAAACATCAAGAGGAATTCCTCTCACCCCCAGCTCCTCGAGCCTGCAAATGAGATAGGGTACAGAAACTGTATCAAATGCTTTTGCTAAGTCGAGAAATATAGTAAGACATTTCCTTTTATTGTCAAGGTTGGTCACTATAGAATCGACCAGTTCATGAACGGCATCATTAGTGGATAATCTAGTACGGAAACCAAATTGAGAAGGTGATATTAGGTTGTGAGATTCTAAGTAACCGATAAGCCTTTTGTTCATAATCCGTTCAAGAATTTTAGACATTGCTGGAAGAATGGAGATGGGTCTAAAATTATTGGCACAGCTTCTGTCTTCACCCTTGTGAATAGGCTTTATGAGCGCAGTCTTGAATGCCCGAGGGAAGACACCGGTTGAGAGAGCTAAGTTGCAGGTGTGTGAGATTGGTAAAGCGTGAATTTGCACATATCTCTTTAAAAACCTGCCCGACACCTGATCCAGACCCACAGCATATATTAAAGTTATCAACATAATTCTGCCCTCATAACGAAAAAAGACACAACTGCTGTATAAAATAGGCATAGTTATGCTTTTTTTCGTTACGAGGGCAGAATTAAACTAAACAACAATACAAGGAAGAATTCTATAATACAAAACATTTACATATTTTTACACACTCCTGTATCCCTCGCAACAACTTACATTAAAAAATAATACCTGTAGTATCAAGTTTAATTACTTCGAGATCATACGATAACAATTTTAATAATCTCGTTAAGATAACTGTGCCTCTATTGTGGTTTCAAAAAATATTAATAACTTGTTTGTACTTAGAATTTAAATAAAGTTTTGACATAACTACGATATTGAAATAAAAATGATTTGAAAATAATAAGTATTGCAATAAAAATGATTTGAAAGTTTGAACCATTAGTCGATAATATATGAGCATAATTTTATTAAGTTCTACGTCTTCTGATTATTTTTTAAGTGTATTAAAACATCTCTAGGTTGCCTAATAAAGATTGATTTGAAAGTTTGAACCACATTAGTCGATAATATATGAGCATAATTTTATTAAGTTCTACGTCTTCTGATTATTTTTTAAGTGTATTAAAACATCTCTAGGTTGCCTAATTAAGATAGCTATCTACGTATAAAATCGTTGAGTCAATCAATTATGATATTAAATTATTTTTGTGAAATTACTCCACTAGTTAGTTATAGTTACAAAGATCAAACACTGAGAAAAAAAACCAGTGTCTTCGAGCAACCGTGCTAGACGCTAAGTCAACCACCATTTCATTCGTCATCACCAGATCATCAATCGCGATTATCATTTTAATAGCCAATATTATAATATATGTATATGGTAGCAGCAGTACAACTCCTTGTGAAAGAGTTTGTACAGGGAAATCTAAACTGCCGCCGTTGCCGAACGGTTACCACGCCGGACTGCCACGCAGAGGTTTCGATTTCCAGGCCGGGAGAAATATGCCTATGGCCTACATTTATTTCTCTCGTGAGTTTGGGTATACAGGGTTTCCCTAGTGCGACTATGTTGAGTGTGTGCATTGTTATTATTATTTATTGATACTTAAAAGATGGATTGATACTCAAATGAGTGATGACAATACAACTGGGCGCCTTTTCGACATGCACCACGGTCACTTTTTGTTAAGTCTATTATTGTAAACACCTGTTAATGTTTTTTTTTAAATTTTAATATTATTACCAATGACCAGAATCGGTGGAGTTAACCAACCTAAAATATGAACGTTTTCTTAATATGGATATACCGATTTTATCATCAATACAGATATAACTTCTTTTTTTTTCCTGTTTATTTTCTAAACATTCAAAATTATAGGTTGTCTCACGTCTGTATTTTAAATGGCTAAAGTATTTAAATACGTAATTAAATATAGAAACACAATTACAGTATTATTTTTTGCGACAATAATTTGTAGTAAATACTTGAAAGGAAATAATAATTTTTCACCAATGTACGAAATTTTTTATAAATAATACGCATATTCAAATATAAACAGTTCCGAGACGCCCCGGGATTTGTGGAAGGGAATGTCTATGTTATTCTTTAGTTACATTATTACATAATATTTTACAAGTAATCGAGATTGTTTTTATGAGAGTATTTGATTTAATGTAATTGAGATTGCTTTTATGCAGACGTGCTAGGTACGAATTGTATGGCCCACGTTTATTTATCTCGTGAGTTTGGGTATAATTTGTGGTGGTCTATGTTGTTTTCTTTTATAACATCAGGTGACGGGACGCACAAGTCGTGCGCCTAATGGTAAGCTGTCTGGGGGTACTGCCTCTGTACCTGATACATAAGTTGGCAAATCCCATTTGCCTGTAATTTCACCAGCACCCTTACCCTTTTGAAACTGGAACGCAGTAACATTCACATTAGTGCTTGGCAGCAGAAATAGGTAGCAGTACTTCCCTGGACGAACTCTTTCACAAGGAGATCTACTGCTACTAAAAAAGTACTATTGGGTATTTGTCGTACTTTCCAAATGCGACAAACCTAATACCGTATGTGAACAGCCATGTGAAGTGTTACTATTAGACAAACGTATAGGAATTGTGTTATATACTTCCTTCACCATTATGCATTTATACATTATGGTTATAAGAAAATTCTGTTCTGCAATTAGAACGAATCTAGTTTCTTACTCTTGCTTCTGAGAAGTGATTACTCTCATGAGCATGAAGTTTATAATTTATATAGATAAAAGAATTTAACTCACTTTGATTGTATTAAAAAGTCGAACGATTACCATCCGAACTGCCACGGAGAGGTCCCAGGTTCGATTCCCGGGCCGGGAGAAATAGTTGTAAGGCCTATATTTATTTCTCTCGTGAGTTTGGGTGTAATTTGTGGTTGTCTATGTACGTGTCCATGGCACCCGCGACATAAGGTTTCCCTAGAGCGGTGCTACGTAAAAAAACTCGACGTACGAGTAACGTGTAAAGAGACTGACAAATATGATCGTCTACAGCTAAATAGAGAGTAAAAATAATGAATACGACTTAGTATGGATGGTTTACATGAGAATTTGCCTATATTTAACCCTTGTAATCTACGTCGAGAAAACAACATGCGCGCGGTATCGGGATACTTTGGTGCTTACTGTGTTTGTCGAATAGGCAAACAGGCAAATACGTTGTAACATTCACACATGGTGATTGTTTGTGAAATATATTAAACACACAATTGCAAACAGCCATGTGAAGTTCTAAAATTCAAAATCATTCACAGCAAATTACATTTGAAATCGCATATTGATTAAACGTAAGGCAGATTCCCTTGAAAATAATGAAGAAGAAACTCTAGGTATTGCTGTATGTAAATATACGTTTGAATAGATTTATCATTTACAATTATATATTTCAATCCTCTTCTATTGAGAATACCTGCAGCTAAGTGGGCCACTAACATTTTTGTCATCCATGTACGCGAAAGTCGCATAATAAAACTTTGGTATTAAATTTTTGTTTCACTGAAGTGCCAACATAAGAAATTTGTTGAAACTTTGCTTTTCATGAATAGTGGCTTAAAACAAAATAGTTTATTTTTTACTTACAACATAGCTGTGTTCAGAAACTGCTGAATTTTATTACGAATAGAATACTAAGCATTCCCTACTTTTAAATTATCACGTCTGAGGTAGCTATATTATAAAATAATCAGTATCTTGAATTGCAACCTTTCTTGCGTAACTGCTACAACAGAGTATCTTTATAAATAAAAGTTCATAACAAAGACATAAATTTTCTTTTGTCTATAAATCATTGAACTTATTTACCAACTAGTGAAAAGTAGACAAAAAACAACAATAGAGATATACATATATTTCATTTGCTATCAGATTAATAGTACTATTATCATACACTTGCGACTAATAACACGTTATCTAATCGACAGTAAAGTTGCTATTTTATTGCATGTTCTGTCATGCTTTAGCACTAAAAATGAGTAACGCTAATTTTGTTGTATCAACTACACACCTCAAAAATTTTACACGAATGGGTAATTGTTACGAATTTTGATGGGTTCAACTATTGTTTATTAACATATGAGTTTTGTTAAGAAAGATGTAAAATTCAATTATCATCGTCACTCATAATTCAGGCACACTAATCAGGGTTGGCAACTTAACATCTTTGCGCATTACGTCCGATCAACGAGTATATAACCAGAAATAGAGACGAAATAAGGGCCACACATTCCTGGTAACACATCAGTGATACATCACTTATAAATATTAACTCTCGTTTGCACTGAAATTACAAATTAGAAAGCTGAAATGGTACAGCGCCAACAACTGACCTGTGTGTACGTCTCCGTATATTCCAAAAATATTCTGCATTTATTGTAATAAATATGCAATTTTGCAATTTTCGTCGATAATAGCAAAGCTCAAGTTACCTGGTCGTTTTGAAGTGAAACAGTTGATGACACCCATTGACGACACCCGTCATTTGTTTCGAACTCGGGCTAGCCAATAGGAGCGCAGTTGTCACAGTAATGTTATGGCAGAATAGTTTTCAAACAAATTAAACGACATTTCGTCTCTATTTCTGGTTATATACTCTATGCGTCCGACCCATATCAGTCCGAATCCGAGAAAAGGTGATACGATATATCACAGGGATTATTTTATATATAAGTGTACACGCGATATTCGTATTTTTTCGGATTCGAATAGCACTTAATGCACAAGCGACATTTGAAATGGATCATAGTTTTCTAGATTTGTATAGTTTCGGATTTGGAACGAATACGAATCGGACTCTGGGGGTCTACACTCGATCTCCGTCCGACATCCGTCCGAAACAATTACTGTCAAATAAGTAATATTCGACCAAATTAAAAGACAAGTATCAAGTATGAAGCTTGATTCGCATCACGCGTCTTTTCATTTGGTCAAGTATTTCTTATTTGGCAGTAATTGTTTCGGACGGATATCGGACGGATATTGAGAGTAGACCCCCATGCGCAAATTCTTATTATATAATTGTAGTTTTTGATCTTTTACATACAGGTTAAAGCATAATGTTTCTTATCTGTTCTATCCTGATAATTACATTTTTTTGACGACGAACAATTCATGCGTTTAGTGGTAAGCGACTGGTCTACTTAAAAGTTACAGTGCCACTTAGAGCTTTAAATAGCTGAGGCCTGGGAGATATTGCCATTGCGCCCGTTATTCACCCTGACACATAAAGTTAACAAGTACCATAAGCCCGTAATGTCACCAGGACCCTACAAGCACAGATTACTGCTTAGCGGTAAAAATAGATATGGCGGCAGTATTTGTCTGGACGAGCCCTTTCACAAGAAATTCTACTGCTGTCAAACAAACGGATCATGTACATTGATAACAACCTAAAAATATCACGAATGTTTAATTAATAACAAAGACTTTTTGTCGCATCTAGCTCGTCTGAGAAAATCGTAATTGATGTCTCGGTTTTCCTTATACAGTAACTATTTGGTTTACTCTCCAATGTTTTACCACTTTCCAAAATTACACGTCGAGGCCAAATCTCGGAATGTACTGTATTTTGTTATATATTTTTTAAATGTGTAACTAGCATTTACTTTATCAATGTAGTGAATTTAGAAGAAATAGTTATTTGTTATTTCAAAATATAACTATTTTGTTTTGATTTCTTAATCAGAATTTTAGATTGTGAGACGTTCAATGTAAAGAAGTATATAATAGAAACCATTTAGAGCGACGACACAATACAAAAATACACAGAAAGAAAGAATAAAAAACAAAAGACAAAACGATAAAAAAACAACGAAACAAACATTTTAAATTAAATTTAATTAATATTATTAATAATATTTAAATTTAATTTAATTTTTAATCTTATAAATTTAATTTATTTTGTATTAAATTTTATATAATGAACACACGCGGGTGTCGCGTACACCATCAGCTAATGTCAAAGCCGAGATTAGGGTGTGAAACTGATTTTCAGTATACCATAAAACCTCGAATTTCTTTATTCGAATTTCCAAAAATAACATATTTTAATGATTAACAAAACATGTCATGTAGACAATGTTACACAGTTAATACCTAAGAACAGAGGTCGCCGGTCGATCAACAAAGCTTATGTTTTTTTTTACATCTCGAGGGAAAAGGATAGGCGGCCTCTTTATTATTGAGGTTACCGACACTTAATTATTCCTATACAATGCTTACGTTTATATCTCAGGGGAAAAGGACAGGCGGCCTCTTTATTATTCATTGTTGAAATTACCAGAACCTAATTATAGATACTCAATAATTTGCAATTGAATATAAATTGTTTGAAATTTGTGGTCTTTGTTTCCGTCATCAATATTTGTTATTAATTTACGTTTAGAAAAAATAATTGTAGGTTATTACCTATATTTTAATTAAAAAAAAATATATTTTGGTACAAACAGTCATTACAATATGAATTAATACAAAAAACATTTGAACTATTATGCTATAGACAACGAGTACCGAATAATGACAGCTGATAGACAGCTGTAGTGAATTGACTGTATAAATCATTGACTTACAATTATATACAGTCGATTCACTACAGCTGCCTATATTACATCTACATGTCATTATTCAGTACTCGTTGTCTATAGCATAATAGTTCAAATGTTTTCTGTATTAATTCATATTGTAATGACTGCTTATACCAAAATATATTTTAAAAAAATTCAAATATAGGTAATAACCTACAATTATACTTTTTGTCTAGTCTAGAGTTCTACGAATTATACCATTGACTTTATTTGTAAGTGAATGGTATAAATCGTAGAACTCTAGGCTAGACAAAAAGTACATTTGTAGAGTGTTGTAAATAAATTATGATGTAAGAAAAAAGCGTCAAACAATAATAACAGAATAACAAAATATGTCATGAAAAGGCGCCAAAATACGTAAAGTTTAAATTCAGAGTTTGTTTTAAAAAAGGTAAAACTTAAAAGAATATTTTATAAAAATTTTGTTGCGGCCTTGTGTGGCTACATTATGTATTTTATTTCAAATACCTATTTCAAACATTATCGCATTACATTTTCTTTAAATAATATTGTGTATATAATATGTTCATGTGGCGAGCTTTAGTGGAACAATAACAACGTAATATCACATATAAGTAAACAAGATATACTATACTCTGTGGTAATATATATATTACCTTTAGGCAACTTTGCAATATGTAAACCATAATTACATTAGTTACTTTACTTCAAGGTAAATTTAGACTTTACGGTTTGATTAAATTTCTTAAAGTCCATACATCACACAGAAACGAAACTAATCTACATCGATACGCACGATTGACTTTTCTAATAAACCACGTACAAGCTTATGTGATAAGAAAATTCGTACATAATGATTTTGTAATAGCTACTAAACTCTTTGGGTAAATCTTTTGGCCGTTTCACCATCAACACAAATTTTATTTTCTCAGTGAGTGAAGTTGCCAGAAGGTACGCGGTAACTCACCGAAAAAAAAAATGTGTCTTTGTTTATGGTGATCAACCGTTTCGTGCTCTAATGGCCAAGTGTTTTGTAAATTTGTTATAACACTTATTAAGACGTTTCTGTGGTCAGAAAAAAAAACTGGGTAAAGAATGAAAAAATGTCCGTGGGCCTATAGGCCCATTATCTATAGATAAGCAAGGGTATTTTACATACGTTAACTTTACTTACTAAGGAAATCGATGTTATAATAATATTATAGAGCAGTCAATTCACTTCATTCATCTGCAAAGAGGGTAAAATTGAGGAGGAAAATGTTTTTCCTCATTGAAGTGGCGCGCAATGTCACCGCCCGGATAGATCACGGGCAAGGACTGCACGTGACGTCACGTCTCTAGCAGATTCGTTTCCGCATGCTGCCTGAACTGTTTTTTTATTTATTGTCTTTGTTCTTTGTTTTATAAGAGTAATTACGAGATTCGCTCTGGACCTTTTGGAGGGAAAAGTGTCGTTTTTATTTTGACTTTCAATTATTTTGTGAAATCTAGTTTAAAGTGGAATAGGATAGTGCTATTGTGCCTTAATCGAAGATTAAAACGCGAAATTATACGAATCTCGAACTAAAATGCCCGTATCGGCCCGTTTTAAGGAATCCCGAGTCAATCTAAGCACGCCGCCTCAAATTGCCTATCCTCTTTGTGGCGGCCATATTTACAGAAACATAATTAAACTTCATGTTTAGGCTGATGGCTTTGCCAAAGCCTTAATAAATAAAAAAAAAATAAAAAAAATAAGAGTAATTACGGTCTAATTTTGAATTTTATTTTTTCGTTGGATGTTTTAATTCAGGGTTTCTCAAGCAGGGTACGCGAACCACTAATTGTAGGGGGTTCGTGAAAAGATTTGTGTTATGGCGGCTGCCTCACACGTCCGACATATATAATGAATAAAGGAGGAATTTTCCGGAACTCTCACGGAAAGCAGTAAATTTCCTTTTGCCCTTCATGACAACTTACTTACTTATGTGAGAGAGGGTTTTCAAATTTGGTCATGATAAAAACGAAAGGCATAAATTGACTTGATGCTGGATGAGACTGAAAACAAGTTTAATCAAACAAATTTATTTAGTTAAATAATAATACCTTAATTTCTGGAATGGCTGTTTTTAAGGCTTCGCAGTCGTCTAAGAAATTTGATACGGGTAAGTAAGGCTATAAGTTTCAGAAACCTTTTTTAACTCATCTTTTCGTAGAACCTACGCAAGACGAAAGTTTTCTTCTGGAAACACCCTGAACAAAATCTTGATTAATGAAATAATAACTACTCAATCCTACAATTGACTGGGTCCGATGTGGGGTAATGTTATATATGGTAATTCCTATAAAACTATAATTTTCATAAGATTACACTGTTAGATAGACAATATAGAAGAACGGCCTCGTCGGTAGTATTTTTCCGTCGTCGAGGAGCAACGATTGCTGGTCATCGAGGCTAGCGTCTGTTTGCGAAGAAAACTTGAAACATTCGATAATGAGCTCGTTGATTTTTATTGTTATAAGTGCAATTTTTAGTAGCAGGAGAACTCCTTCCTTATCTACTCAGGGTGATGGGCGCAGTGGCAGAGCCTTTTGTTATGGATAGGCGTCGTTACGCCTATCGCTTACCACCAGGCGCCAGATTTGTTTGTCCCGCACTTGATATAAAAAAACACTCGTGAATGCTCCCGTTAATCTGGTTCTTTAAGACGTTCTGCCACGTCATACTTTCAATGACTTTATCAGGTGCTACTATCATAATTCTGAAGTGTTTACTGTAAGGGTAGTCGGAAATATCGGTGTGTAATGCAATTTTTAGCAATTGTGGATAGTTTAATGTTTCTTGTTATCGTGTCGAAGCTTTTGTTATTTTAGACGTTACCTCATATAAACACTAAGCCTAATTAATATTTTGGTCATCTTTGTTTTTATTTTGTTTTTTGTGTCTTTATTTTTTTCACAAATTTAGTTTATTTTGTTTGTTTTTCAAAATTTTTTTTTCGTTTTTTTTTTTCACAAAATTCGGGGAGCTTAATATTAGTTAATAAAATAAGGCTGTTTATATTAAAAACATTGGATGTATCGATATTGGCTTTGAATAGTCTGTTGATACCTAGATTGTGGTACGTCGTCGAGTATATAACCAGAAATAGAGACGAAATAAGGGCCAATCATCCTTGGCAACTCATCAGACAATCGGGTGTTATATCACTTTTAAATATCAACTCTCGTTCGCGCTGAAATCATAAATTAGAAAGCTGAAATAGTATAACGCAACAACTTACCTGTGTGCACGTATCCGTATATTTCAAAAATATTCCGTATTTATTGTAATAAAGATAATAATAATCTAACAATGGGGCTTTCCAATCGGTGGTGTGGGAAAACAGCTAAATATCAATTACAAAACAAACGGAACCACATTTCATCGGCAATTAAATATTAAGTATGTACTTTTTCATTTTAATTTTGTTACATTATAGCAAAGTTCAAGTTAAACTGGTCGATTTGAAGTGAAACAACTGACGACACCCGTCAATTGTTTCGAATTCGGGCTGGCCAAGCGGAGCGCAGTTGTCACCGTAATGATTTAGTAGAATAGTTTTCAAAGAAATTAAATGACATTCCGTCTCTATTTCTGGTTATATACTCGATGCGATAGGTATACCTATGTAGCCCCCTTATGATTATCACTAGTGAGTGCACTGCATAAGGGGCTGCATATATAATTACAAGGATTATTAGGACGTAGAGAGAATGAATGAAAGAAGATTAACTAAACAGATTTATAATTTTTTTTATTACCGCCCCGGACTGCCACGCAGTAATATGTGTATGACCTACATTTATTTCTCTCGTGGGTTTGGGTGTAATTTGTGGTTGTCTATGTGGGTGTCCATAGTACCCGCGATACAGGGTTTCCCTAGTGCGGGGCTATATGTGTGCTGCGTTTTTTCAAATTTAAATTTAATAGAAATTATTATTAAAATTTTCTTTAGCTATATTTAATACGCTAATGTGGTCCTTCGAGCCGGAAATGAATTTTTATTTTTTTGATTTTAAATAAGTTGAAACTTTCGGAAGGCTTAAGGCTACGAGCCTTTTATTTAACATGTATGAGAGAATTTATGTGTGTTTGGGTCGTAGCAAGTTGAAGTACAGACGACAGCACATCAAACGGTTCTTATTCCGTTGCAACGGAGGCGACATTTGAACGAAAGTGTATATAGCTTGGTGTGCTCTCTATGCTCAGGTATCTATACTATTTTTTTTTGTAGTAGTAGAGCTTCTTGTAAAAGAAGTACGTGCGGGGAGTACTGCCACTTTTTTTTTATTCAAATGTAAGTGTGCATTTGACTTCCATCTCACCTGATGGAAAGTGACGATGAGGTCGACGATGGAGCATGTGCACCTAAATAATGCCTATTCACTCTCGCCTTGAAAAGGTCCAACTTATAATGTTCAAGGCACAAGTTTGCAGGCAGGGAATTCCACTCCATAGCCGTTCGCCGTATAAATGTGAAAGCATAACGCTTCGTGCGATTCTTTGGAATATCCACAACATAGGGGTGGAATCCAAGCCTACGCCAAGTCCCCCAATGATGGAAAGGGGAAGACGGAATTAAATCGTGTAATTTTCTCCGTTATATATCTTGTAAAATACCAATAAGCAGGCAACTTTATGGCGGTGTTCAAGGCTCTGCAGTTTGGCCTCTACTAATTCCGAGTCACCTATAAGCCTCTTCACACGCTTGTCAATTGAATCCAAAGTGGCCAGTTCATATACAGCAGAGCCATCCCAAAGGTGGCAGCCATACTCCATAGACGGCCGGACTTGTGCTTTATACAGCTGAAGCAACTGTCCCGGTGTCCCTCTCCCTATCTACTGACCCGAGAGATAGGGTTTTCCGGAGAGACTATGGGCTCGATGCCAAAACTAGGGTACAGCGGGCGTCCGGGCTAAGCCCTCCGCCAGTGATACACCTTTGCGTCTCTGGCGGACTCGGACTTGAGTATGGACTCTCTGGGGTTTGTGGTTAGTTGCAGAGATGGACATGTTTTTCTGCCCCGGTTATGCATGTTTCCGGGGAGTCTGTCTCGTGAGCAGCTCGCGTCTTATTAGCGGTCTAGTTGAGGGCCTGAAGCGAGTAGACGCGCGGGACACGGGAGTTGCACTTTAAGTTAGAAGCTATGTCCGAACATTGTGGTAGGACACTGCGACTGGCATCTCCGGCATCATCTGGCATCATCTAGATTATCCTCTACTAGCCCGGAGAGCTAGTAGAGGATAAGCTAGATATCCTCCGATCCCTCCAGCCGCTTAGCTTATTGGGAAGGAGAGAGATGTCGTTTTTTGGCGTCGAGAAGTGAGCGTGGCTTACAGCTCCGCCACCAATGAGGAGGTTTGGTCGTGGAGTCAGAGTCGACGGCTTAGCGGTGGCAACTGCTAGTTGTGCAATGCGCAACAGGAAGTGAGCGTGCCTACAGCTCCGGTATCTATCTGGAAAATAGGGGAGGTACTGTACCTGCACCCGGGGCGGTTCACCCGAGGCTCTAGCCTCTCGAAGAACCGGATGAAGTCAAGTGACAGAGGTCTGTGTTGCCCTGTACACTGGCTGATCTGGGGTCAGAACCTGAAAAGCAAGGATCCTGTGCGCGCGTAGGTTATAGTGTCCTTCTCGTATGCCCTAAGGGTAGGTAGGGAGGGTTACTATAATCAAAACTAACGTAAAAAGATATGGTGCTTGTACCGGTGTGAATCAACACCTCACCCTGGAAAGGATGCCAAGTTTTTTGGCTGCATTTATGACCATGTATTCAATGTATCTGCCGAAGTTCAGATTGGACGACAGGTCCATTCCAAGTACAATCCACTTTACCTATTTCCGCCGCCAATCAGTAATATGAGCAATATATATTCATGTTGTCTTTCATTGTCTTACTAATACCGGATCTAAGCAGACGATTTGTCGAAATATTGAAAATTGTAATAAATATGGAGTAGATTACAACGGCGACTACCTAAATGCCAGCAATACAATACATAATAATTTTATTACTCACAGCAACTCTCGAAGATAACTTCAACGAATCCTTGTATAAGTATTTATTCAACAACTTTGATAAAGAGGTAGGTATCCTCAAAACTCGCTCTGTAAGATTGTAGATTTTTTAGATATCTAAGTATATTGTTTTGGACTTTCTGGAAATTTCGGTAAACAATCCGTACAAGGATAACGCAAGTAAAATAATAATAAAAGACATTTATCGTACATAAAGTTGCACGTGACGCATCAAAGATAAATTAAATAAACATCTTCTTATTGTAATATAATAAGTAGATAGGCAAATTTTATTTCATAGAAATCTCATAGATTGGGCAAATTAGATAAATAAATTTATAATTTGTAATCTAAACATCACTGATAACATAAAAATTTTGTAGGTTACAAAGTTAAATAAATATCAGTAACTAGTGAAGATAATAACAACAAATCTTTCATGTGTAAGTATTAATTGGATTAATTTGATAGAGAGGTAGGTTTCCAAACAATCGGTATTAAGGAAAATACAAGATCAAAAAATAATAAAAGATATTTATCAAACACTGCCCCAGGTGAAGTTGCACGTGACATATCAAAGGTTACTTTGAAAAAATAATCTACTACAAAATTATAACAAGAACGTAGGGTAATTTTCTTTGATAAAATCATGGAATCAAATAAAAAAAATTTTAATAATGTAAACATCCAATTATAACAACACATTTATAATAATGGTAACGATTATATCTCCTAATTCAACTAAAGGGGGTTTCTCCGTGTTGATTTACTATATTTGTATACTTTGTTATCGAGCTATATGTACTGAATAATATTGAGTCTATTACGAAACATAAGTAAAGCGTATTTTTAGGGGCAACGTTATTCAGGTAAAAAAAAATAAAAAAAAGTAATCGAATTGTTCGATTTTAAAAATAATCGAAATAATTAGATTGTTGATATCAATTAGTTACTAATTAGTTGCTACACTAGTGTTGGATAGGATGTGAAATTAAAATGAGTTTGAGGGAGTATCTCATATGAAAACATGGAGCGGTACAATGTCCTACTACTTCTTCTTCTACTAAATGAGGTGAAGTAGTAGTAAAAACGTTTGCACCTACGGTAATAACTCATCAGATAGGGAACATTAAGCACATTTTTATAACTTATATATTTAACTTAAGTGTTATGATATAGTACAAATAAATGCTAATTTTATTTAGCTCTATGGCAGCATGATCATATGATGTAAAATCAGCTAAAAATCGGGCAGCGGACCAATTATTGTTGCATTGGTTGAATTCGAAACAGTGTGACATGAGTGAGGCTGTTACATGAGGCTATGACATGAGGTGAGATGTGAGGTGGGACATTTTTCTGACATGAGGTGTTGTGACAAACTACCCAAGCGAGTGGTACAAACGAGTTGCCTCGTGTATGAGTAACTCAACACTATGCTACACTTCACGTTTCGATTGTTGATGAAATATCGATTGTAAATCGAAATTTACACATTTTTATTGTTGATCAAATATCTTGATAGTAACATGTTACCAACAACCATTGGTACTAAATAAGTAATAGGATCGTTTTTTTTTTATTGTATCGAGGACCGTTTTATCAGACACTGAAAATGTAATATTAATGAGTAAATTAGTAACTATATCCGATTATTTTCCGGCAAAGGCGATTAAAACGAAAATCGAATACCTACAGGATAGTAACAATCGCGCGTCGCTAATTTCAGGTTTGACACTTGATATCTTGAGCTTTATGTAGCTCGTGTTAGTCAACTTCTCTTACTGTTACTGATCTCCTCGCATGAGCTCACATCTGCGCACCAAGGGAAAAGTCGCTGGTAGAAATGCAGACGTATCGGTAGCGGTGCAAGTGTTTGTCATTTTGAAATGGTTTCATTTTTAGTATGAAATGGGCGGTGCCGGTGTGTGTTCGTTGGCTGTGCGAGAGAATCTGTAGAATCACGGGTCGTGTGATCTCCCTGGAGTATGCCATGGATCGGGATTATCTTAGCATCACATGTAAATTTATAGGGAGCTGTCGATATTTTCCACATCTGACAACGACACCTGTCAAAAGTTGAAGATATTTAAATTTTATAGGAGAATAAGCCAGACAGGATTTAGAAAATCACATTAGCAATGTTTATACAATTTTATTTGCTAAATGGTGTTATGGAAAGGCGTTTACGCTTGGCGCACGACTCGTTCCTTCCGTGACTTGTTTTGTTTATTATAATAAACAAAAAGAAACAAAGAAATTAAAACATTAAAAGACATATCTAAACGTAGAACACAATATGAATTTCCGATTATATTTTTGCAATTTTTCTACAAATTTTCCTGAAAAATTTCCATTAAGTATATTTATTTGAAATTTTTCGGAAAATTATCCATGCTTTGATCATCGTTATCATCTAACATGTTATAGTTACCCCTCCTTTTGACGAGAATAAGACGTCAACTGAAATAATTCGGAAAATTGCGTACGTGGACGCGTGAAAAAAGATCGATATATGTATTTAAAAAACTTCCACCGCATTACTATCGCTTTATTGCCTTGAATTTAAGTAGTGAGAACAAGAGGAGAGATCAGTCAAGTGCTTTGCACTTGTACTGTTGTTTTATCGAAATAAAAGATACGTGATGACATTGTTGGTCTGATAGATTATCTCTTGAGTAGATTAGAAGTGTTGAAACAATGACATCTTGAGTGTCAAAGTTAACAATATGAATAATGTTACTTGTAGCAAAATCGCAAACTTTATTAAGCTATAACAGTCGGCTGCTGAACATATTGTTTGCGTTAGTATTGTTAAAATAAGTTAAAGCAAGGAGCTGTAGAAGTTATGAGGCGTGGCCTTGAAGAGAATAATGTTCGTGGTTCGATGGAAATCAAATCGTGTCTTTGATATTAATTTGTTTATTACTATTTGTTCCATATAAATGCTCACCAAATACAGTCAGTTTATGTAAAATCATGAAATTGATCACAGTAGTGTAAAATAAAGGCCGTACGTGTCGAACGAGCCAGAGCATCAGAGGAAGTGGAAGTATGAAAAAAATGACGTTTCGAAGACAGAGATTCTTTTTTTTGTTTATCTTCGTTCCGCACGGAATAGGCGAAGGTCAGATACTGCCTAGTCATTAGTTTCTCTTTTTCTTCAGTATAAAATGTTTCGATTTAATTCTTCAGTGTAAGATCCTTCAGTTTAAGTCTTCAGTATTTCCGAAAGCGCCGTGTAAAGCTTTACATGTACATTCAATTAATGTTTTTGAGATTTTTTCGTATCCGGGATAATTCATATTTCAAAATGAAGTCATAAACCATAGCTATACTCTAATCTATATACCATTCACTGTCTAACAAGTATTAATTTTTAAAGTTTTTTTAAATATATTATATTAAATATTTAAATGCTATGAGTATTAAATCTTTTCACGAGCACTTTTAAAATAATAATGTTAAAATATAAACACACGAAAAACATTAGTCAAAACCACTGTTGCGCCCGCTTCGTTACCTGTCAAAACCACTGCCACAAGGGCTCCTTCCGTGGCTGTTTCTAGTCGCCATTTTTATTTTTTAAGCGATAGTGCTTTATTCAAATCGGTAAATATTCTCTAAAAAATAAAATTGTACCTTGTACTTGCCGTATTGTAAAAAATATATATTTTTTTTATGAAATTGTAAATTACGCTCGCCAGTGTTGTGTGTCTACAACAGAAAATGCCTAAAACAATATTGCTGTTTTGTCTAATTCGTAAACTATCTCAGACTCAGACTCAGACTATCAGCCAGATTTTTTCTGTTGAATTTACTGAACATTTTTGATGAACTATTGTTGGTATAAAGATCGCAACAACAACAATTATACAACACAAAGAAAAATTCCTTTGACCAGCTACTGTTGCTTCAACGTGGCTACGTTGTAAGCGTTGCGGTAGCCTGGTGAGGCAAGAGACACAGGTTTGAGTCGAAGTTCTTGATTGATCTTCGATCAATAATACTAACAAACTATAGTAGAGTATTAATATCATAGTAGTAAAAAAAAATCCATCCAATGTTTATTTCTTTATTTTTAGCATAGCTACAGGACTAAGTTTGTATTCTTATGACAGCCACACACGGCATTTGCGAAATAAATAAAGTACTTACAAATTAACAGTATATAAATATAATAAATAAATTTCACTTAAAAACAATTGCCAAAAATCATGTTACACGTACATAAAAACAATGAGATTCCTAAATATCCAACATGTTCAGCTTCTCCTTACAAATATTTAGATAAGTATGGCGACTATGGGAGAATAAGTCCAAATCCTTAGTAAAGTTGTTATGAGCTATAAACATGGTGAAATTACAGGCACATGGGACTTGTCAACTTATGTCTCAGGGTGTCGGGCGCAGTGGTAGTGCCCCTCAGATCTTTGCAATTTAAAGCTCTGAGTGGCACTGCAACAGTTATGGACAGGCGTGTAGCTTACCATCAGGCCCACGACTTGTTGGTCCCGTCACTTGATGTTATAAAAAAAAAACATGCGGAAAATAGGATCCTTATAATAATATGCGACATTGTTAGTCGTACATGGCAGAGAAAAAGTAATTTGAGTACGTTTACTGCCAATCTGTTATGTTATTCCTTTTTACGAACTTCTTTTTAGTATTTACTAAGTAGCTTGTATTTGTTCTGTGTATTTGTGTATGTTTGGTATTGTGCAATTTCAATGTACTAATATTTAATTACGATTACAATTGTTATTATTACTGGATTTCATTATTTTCATATCTAATTGTCGTTTCTGTCAAATTTAATTTATTTAGTGCCTGATTGTGTAATCTCTACAAAGTCGTAATTATGAATTTCATAGATTTGTCATAGCTACGGCAAAAAAGTCGTTATAACAAAAACAAGCACAAAGATATTTCGTAAGGTCCGCTAGTTCGTTCCGTGGCTTAGTTGGCATAGCGTCTGGCTCGGTTTGCTGGAAGACGTTGGTTCGAATTCAGCCGGAAGGAAGGAATTTTTACTTAGTGCTCGATCTTTGTGTTAATAATTATGTGGAGTAATTTTACAATAATAATTGAATATCATTGTAGTCAAACTTTGTGACATTCAATAACTTATAAATTAGTATATGAATTTTAATAGAAATGGAATAGAATATCAGCGAGGGCCACGTAATTAGCATAGTCCTCATATGCTGAGTCATGGACCTTTTAGATGCTGAGTCGTGCTTGTTGTTGCTTATTTGTTTTAACTTTATATAATTTTTTTTCTTCTGTGTCTTCTATTATCGATTTTTGTATTTATGAAGGATTTAAGTAATTAATTTAATTGATCCCTAATCTATTTTGCATGCACATGTTAAATAAAGTCGAGTTTAAAGGAGCTCTATTTCTCTATAAAACATAGTTTTGTTGACAGATAATAAATAAAGTTGAAAATGGAGGCCCCTTTACATATTCCACAATCGTGATGTTCGTCATTGGGTAGCAAAAAGGCGGAATTGCCATTATTTGTTACACTTGGTCGGCAGATTAGCTAAAGTTGTAGAGTTAGTGAGGGGGGACTTTATATCACCTGGATTTTACGTGAGGATTCTCTGCGTCTTTGTACGACACGGAATGCATTTTTTTTATGATAATATACGATAAATAATGCCTATTCACTCTCGCCATGAAAAGGCCCAAGTTTCGCGTTCGGGGAATAAGTCTGGAGGCAAGGAATTCCACTCGAAAGCCGTTCGCCATATAAATGTGGAAGCGTAACGCTTCGTGCGAATCTTTAGAATATGCACAACATAGGGGTGGAATCCCAGTCTACGTGTAGTCCCCCGAAGATGGAAAGGTGAATTCGGAATTAAATCGTTCAATTTTCTCGAACGTTCTTAGTGATATATTCTGTTGAATATCGATAAGCGGACAACTTTACGGCGGTGTTCAAGGCTATGCAGCTTCGCCTGTGTTAATTCCCATAATACCTACCTATAAGTTGACCATTTGACACGTTTTGCAACTGAATGAAAAACAATTTGTAGTTAATATTCGTAATTGTGCATTATGTATTACATTTAAAAGTTTCATCTGCATTTGCAAGATTAATTATAGACTCAAAATACCCTTTTTCCTTATCAACGCTCTGGTTTACTCTGGTTGCATGCAGATCTCCTTCAGGGATAAGCAGTAGAGCTCCTTAAGTAATAGTTAGTCCTGGGAAGTACTGCCACCTTATCTATTTCTACCGCCAAGCAGTAAAGTGAGGTGCTGGTGAAAATACAGGCATATGAGACGTATCATATGGCTCTAAGCTCGGAGCGGCACTGCAACTGTTAAGGACAGACACACCAGGCGCACGACTTGCTCGTCCCGTCACTTAGTATTATAAAAAAAGCTATTTTCTGAACTTGAACTCTGGTTCATATGTAAGGAATATATGTAATGTGTGTGTAGTGAGCCCGCGAGATAGTAGCCTAGGTAAGCTGTGCTAAATAGAACGCGTTTCCCTACAACGGAACCTTGTACAACCTCCGCAATCCAAGTCGGGGAAGTCTGTATATAGGTATAGATTTAAATAAAATGGGCTTTTTTGAAGGACCCTAGACTTACTGAAAACTAACACACATATTATTTCCATAAGTAGGTATTACCCACTTTCCGCTATCGTCGCTGATGCTATCTTTTGACATTATCTTCGCTAATTTTTAAGCCGAGAATGTAGTTCATGCGTATCATGTGATTTAATTTCTTAATTAGCAATAAGCTTGTACATGACGAGTCCTAACTTTGATTATGAAATTTATAAAAACTTTTTGTATAGGTTACCTACTTGCAGAGGCGGCTCGTTGAAGATTTCAGTGGGTTTTCACTTACCTGTACATATTTTAAATAAAAAGTGAAAATCACATTATGTTGTTCCATTTTAAATAATGCCACTAAACAATACTACGCTTCTTAACAACGATTCTTCTTAATAATAATTAATTTTTACAACACAACAAAATGCGCGCGAGGAAAATACGGTTTGTTTATTTGACAAATAAAACTGGCAACAGCGCGCGGAGGCGAAGTGCAGTTGTCGCATCGGGCATGCACGGCAAGGAAATCTTATAATTAGAAAGAAGAAAGAAAGAAACGTTTATTCAGCTTAAGATAATTCAAGCTAAACAGATAATTCACATTAATTATTACATATACCTATCTAGAAGCTGAATCGGATCCAACTCAGCATAATGTTACAGCTCGCCTGATGTAACGCTGGTTTTCAGTTGGAACCGCTTTTACAAAATGAGATGGCACGTAAGTACAAGTGTGACAAACACTAAAATTATAAATATTAACTAAAAGCAAGTAGAAAAATTACTAATAGGATCTATTACATGACTGTATATAAAATACTACACATGTCAGGGATTATTACATGAATTGAATGTATATGAAATACAGCACTTCATCGTCATCATATCAGCCGAAAGACGTCCACCCATCGGTTACCCGCCGATACTGCACTTGTTAGAAATTATTACATGAATTGAATATGTATAAGATACTGCACTTGTTAGGAGACATAACAAGAATTGAATGCATGAAATACTGCTCTTGAGAGACATTAATAAAGAGGAACTAGAACTAGAAAAGGCTATCAACTACTGAAGCAAGCAATTCCATGAAAGTTTTTTTTTTAAAGAAATAAAAAGAAAAAATAAACAATTTAAATAAAGAGAAATCAAAATAAACAAAAATTGTTACCTAACAGCTTAGTTGGAGCTCTAGATAGTAGTTTTATTTTCATTATAAAAGATTGAATGGATTAATATATATATACATATAAATTAATAATTTTATTTTGGTGGGTTGGATAGAAGTGGGAGTTAGGACGAGCCGCCTCTGCCTACTTGAGATCGAATGCCGTTTGACCAAACATTAATTAATGCTCAGTAACGTTTACTCGATTCAACTCGATTGTCCATTAGACCTATAAATCGTAAGCTCTAAGGTTTGTCACATCGATGCAATAAAATCCCAAAGTAGAAGTAGAGAATATGTGCTCTTACCGTCAACAGCCAGCATTTTTCTTTACATTTTAAGGTGTGAAAATCCCTCGTGAATAAAAAGTCTGTTGTCAGCTATCCCCCATTATTTGTCGATTACGCATTAACAATTACCAGCTTTTTGCGATTTCGGTGAAATACTTTTATGCATAACAATATTAATTTTAGTTTTCTCAAAGCGGGACATACGGTCCATTGTGCATTCTTAAACAAAGAAGCATTATTTTTTATGTGAAATTTCATAACTTTCGTATTATAAGTATAAATAAGTATATTTCTGTGGTAGAATCTTTAAACCACCAATCTTTTGAAAAGTTGTCATTTTGCGGATATGGCCTTATTACGCCAATGGGGCGAAACTGCGAAGTTACCCATAACGCATCACCTAAGCATATTTAACTGATAGTTTAAGAAAGTAATCAGAAACAGCTACTCAGACGCGAACCGTTATGAAAAAAATTTTTTTTTTGTTATGTAAGCAGCAAAAAAGCATACGGCTCGCCTATGAACGCCTGCAACACCAGTGGCGTTACGAGCGCGTTGTCAACCTTTTAGAACCCTTTTCAAACCCCTTTTGAAGGACTCCATGCTAATTATATTGCGGGAAAACTCCGATAGGGTGTTAATTCCACAATCTAATTGTACGTGACAGGAAGCTCCTTTGAAACCGTGCAGTACGAGAGCGAGTGTGCTTCAGAGTATATGAGAATGGATTATAAAATATTGCTGTTGGCATCATGTCAAACTGTTATCCAGAATATTGGCTAATCTAAACAGAATTATCATTAAAGATCACGGCGTGATTACTTATAAGTCTACTACGCAAATTCGCTCAATACTTATACAAGAGAATGTATGGTTATTATCTGCTGCTCTTTCCTTTCTTATTTGTCTACGGAATGGTCGGTCTTGTCACCTTGGAAGAAAGACGTAAAGTTCGCGCCGTACTCCATTACGCATTTCTCCTGCGAGGTAAGGTGGACAATCCCGGAACACTGAGCATCGTCGATCTGTTTGTGACAAACAGGGACGTCTGCACGGGCCGACGCCGACATAAATTGTTTGCGCCCCCCGTGCGACACACTTGCCGGGCTGACAACCCGCCCACGAAACGTAGTCTCACGTTGCTTAATTGTCTAGTCGCTAAGGTCCAGGATGCTGACATCTTTTGCGACAACACTAGCAAAGTAATTTATAAGGCATACTTAGCGTATCAAATATGTATGTAGTATAAGTAACTAGCACGTAAGCGTTTTGTTTGTTACTGTAAGTTTACATTGTGTCTTTAATAAATAAATAAATAAATAAATAAGTTATTTCATACGTCTATTAAACCAAATACAGATAATAATAGATCAATATGTCTCAGTGTGCGCACGAGTCTTACTTTGTTTTATGTACCATTGTCAGACTTATATGAGAACTGTAATGGCTTTCAACACGACTAAAGTGAAGTTAGCCACTAATGAGTTTATTCAACAATGACGTGAAATTCCATTGATTTTAAAGAAATATAACGTATAAGAAATGTTGTATATTATTATTCCTTTGAATCAAGTAATATTATTTCACTTGTCGAAAGGATCTTAAGCAATGATCTTATAATTTTATGAGTCTATTACAACCTCAAATGGCTTTAGTAGATTCCGCAAAACAGGAAAGTGTTGAATCAATCATTGTGGAAAAAATATATATAATAAAATTGAGGACGTACACTGATTAGTATACGGTGTAAAAACACGATTCTTAAAAATGTTCACGATAGAAAAAAAACAAACTGACATCGAAATTTTACGAGAAAATTGATGTATTATATAGGTACTTATATACCAACATCGAGTATATAACCAGAAATAGAGGCGAAATGTCATTTAATTTGTTTGAAAACTGTTCTTCTATATCATTACCGTGACAACTGCGCTCCGATTGGCTAGCCCGAGCTCGAAAGCCCGAAAGCCCGAGCTCGTCAATTGTGACGGGTGTCGTTAATGAGCGTCGTCAACTGTTTCACTTGAAATCGACCATTTAACTCGAGCTTTGCTATAATGGCCGAAAATTGCAAAATTACGTATTTAATATTTAATTATCGATGAAATTTGATTCCGTTTGTTTTGTAATTAGATTGTTTTGCTGTTTTTCCCACACCACCGAATAGAACAACACAGCATTATTAGAGATATTATCTTTATTACAATAAATATACGTAATGTGTTTTGGAATACACGGAGACGTACACACAGGTCAGTAGTTGGCCTGTCTATATTTCAGTGCAAACGATATAAAGTTGATATTTATAAGAGCTGTATCGCTAACGTGTTACCAGGAATATATGGCCCCTATTTCGTCTCCATTTCTGGTTACATACTCGATGTATACCAATGATTATATATATACCAACTGATCTAAATAGAGCACGTATTGTTTACTATATATGTACATTTGAAATGGCATTAAATTCGCTTGTAAAAGAATTAATTCTGAGCCGGTGTCCTTGTCGGTTGACCCAAGCAAAATAAACCGTATTAGGATGGGAAAATTTTGAATTCGAGCTAAGGTAGTATCGATCTTGGCGTAAATGTGTGTTATGTGTTGGATACAAGCAACCGCCAGGCAACTAGAAGCGAATATTCGATTTCAATACAATTGCTATGAAATCGACACAAACGTCGGTTGCGGCAGTCGAACAATGTGTATCAATGAAAATAGAATATTCGCTTTCAGTTGCCAGTTGCTTGTATCCAACACAAGACACATGTTGGCGCTGCGCCTAAGAAAAATTTCTTCGTTCAGACGCTTTTCCAATTTGCTAAGGAACGAACTACAAGACCTTACGAATTTTCCTATGTGCATCTTTGTTTTTGGCTTTCAATGACTTTCTTTCCGTAACGCCATCTATGACAGTTTTTCTTAAAAAGGATTTTGGTTCTCAGTTTTATATTTTTGCTCTAAGAACAGAATTCTAATAATTATAAAAATAAAGAGGCAAATTACAGTATCTTATTTTTCCTGTATTTTAAGGAAAATCTAAGCAACGCTACTTAATGTTAATAACAAAGCGAAAGCAATTTTAGCATAAGTTTTGCAAGTAAGGAAGCAAAATAAGTACTTAATCTAATTGTCTGAGAAATGATTCTGATTGTCTTTTTTTAGATTACTGATTCCGGTATTAATTCTTCATCAGTTGTTACTATCAACGAAGTAATTAAAAATAATTAAAATTACTTTATTCTTCGACACTACGAGACATAAAAACTTCATCAGTGTTGAAGAAAAGGTAAGAGCCTCAACAATTTGCTGATTTTCAGGCTTCACCTTGTATTTATATACAAGGTGAAACCTGATATACTTTACATTATTGTAAAGTACAAGTCAAATATATTTGTCGCTCACACCGCAGTATACAGTTACTAATTAAGTATACAATTAAGAAACAACCTCACTCACCGCAATTATACACTGTTGTACATATACTACAGAAATTCCAGTTAAAATTCCTATACAAAACCACAAATGATACACGCACCGACCATGCAGCAAAAAGTGTAAAAAGCATTTTATTACATATATAGAATAGAACATAGAAATATATATAGAATGTAGTCTCGTGGTCGCTCTACAATGAGCTTTGTCTGAAAATATCTTAGTAAATTCGGTATAGCACTTACAGGCAACTCCTTGTGCCACTTTTCATAGAATTCCATGAAGATATTTGTTGTGACTGTAGTAGTGAATTCTAATATTTGTTTTTTTTTGATATTCGTAAATATTTTTTCAGAAAATACTCGACTAGTTTTTTTTTATAATATCAATTGACGCCAAACCAGTCGTGCGCCTGATGGTAAGCTACACCCCTGTCCATAACAGAGAGCTTTAAATCGCAAAGGTCTGAGGGTACTGCCACTGCGCTCGTCACCCTGAGACATAAGTTGAAAGCCCCATGTGCCTGTAATTTTCAGCACCCTTAACCCTTCAAAACCGGAATACAGTAATGCTGACATTACTTTATTGAAACAAATATCGCACAAACACGAAGAAAAATCCCTTCAATTTGACTGAGACCAGCGCCTAGCGATCTTTCGCTAAGCCTATTGCTTTTCGCCCGAGCCACGAAATGAATCAGCAAATCTTATGAATTTCTCTGTAGCTTTTTTTTTGTTTTTAACGGCTTTTTCGCAGTTCCGCCACATGTGAGAAACCTATGAAAGTTTTTTCTTCACTCACCTATTGTATGGTGCATTTTTTTTAATAATATATTATTTCCGGAATTAGTCAGTCATATCCGGAAAAAATATCACGCACGTTTGATTAAGTCGTTACGCTAACATTAACATATATCATAAGGCTAATGACCCGTTTAATGACAACGTATTTATTGTATTATATTACAAATAGTAAAATAAATATAAGTTTCTGTGTATTTACTTTGAAGCATTTGACATGATTAAACCATCGGAAAAAAAACATCCTTGAATGCTTGCATTTCAACAACCTGACGTGTGCAGCTGTTGCCGGGCTCGATAGACACAACTCGTACAACGCTATCTTCACTCGGCTGCTGTCTCATAATCTTCCTTAGTAATCTTGGAAGTATCTGAATAAAGATGGCGTTGTACAATATGTCGGCACCAGTGTCATTAGGATTTTCTGTGAAGCCTCTCTGATTTTCTTACGGCCGATATACTCTGCGCTCCAAAGTTTCCAAAAATGCTGTCGAAGCTGTTTCATATACATATTGTTACGAGGTTATAGGAAGAGCCTAGCGCCTTTTTTTAATTTGTTTATGATAATGTCTAATATAAACACGCAGCTCAGTTTAGACGTTTATCTTGTTATGGTGTCTTTGGTGGTGTTACTTATTTATCTATCATGGTCGTCATATAGATTGCAAAGGGCAAGGACTGCGCGCATCAATTAATGCACAATAGTTTTTTAATTGATTTTAAGATTAAATGTAGGTAATCAATTATTTGTTCTTTTAATATTCTATTCAATAATGCATTTTCTTTCATTCCTTTCTGTTTTCACTTACTGCCTTATCTACTTCTGTCATAGATGAATAACGCTTGAGTATTCAGTTTAAAAAGCAGTCATTCTCCACTAATCGTCATAATCACATATTTTTCTGTATGAATATTCACAGAACGAGTTTGACTTGGTTTACAGATTTTTTTATAATGTCAAGTGACGGAACGCACAAGTGGTGCGCCTGATGGTAAGATACACGCCTGTCCATAACAGTTACAGTGCCACTCAGAGCTTTAAATCGCAAAGACCTGAGGCGCACTACCACTGCGCCCGTCACGAAATAACGATTTAATCCATAGTCTGCACTTTTTGTCATAAGCAATGAATTTACATTACTTATGAATATACTTTCGACATATTGGCACCTGTTATGTTTGCTTCCGTTCCTGCGAACACTGGCTCGCCACTGACATGCATGGTGTAACACGGCACACACAACGGTTCTCATGATACTGATCCGAACTTCGCCCAATCGTCGAACATAACAACCCCTTAGGATGCGTCGTAGAGAGGCGAAACACGTGTCAGGTATATTTTTGATGGTGGTGGCTGTGACTGTAGTTGCGCTTGTATTTATTTTATGCGGAAGAAGGGTAAGAAATTAACTGTATGAAAAATATTCAATACAAACGCAGCTATTTTGCACGATTTAACCTTCACTGGGTTCGCGGAGTAGCAAATTAATTTACTTCCATTTTTATTAACAAGGACTTCGGCAAAGTAACGCCTGAATCTATTAATTATTTAGTAGTAGATCTCGTTTTGCTGATTCCAGGCAATTTATTAAGAATCACTTTTGGTAAAGATGTCGATTACGTTCTTTATGATAAGGACGGCAGAATTGCAGTGCCACTCAGAGCTTAAACTCTAAAAGATCCGAGGGGTACTGCTACTGCGCCGGATAGTTTTTTTATTATTTCGGAAATTGTGCGGAGTTAGTACTAGATCTTTTTTGTAGAATTAGTCTTTATGTGCAGCTAGGTTTTACAGCAAGTTGCAAATCCGACTAGCATATAACAAAGCCAAAAAAAATAAAGTAAAAAATGACTAAATGGCGATTTACTCGCAGCCTGTATGTGCCAGCGCGGCTTAAAAACGTTTGTAATATGCCTACAAGTAAAGCCTTTCAAAAAACAATCTAACGAATTTCTTAGGTGCAACGATTTGGTCACTACAATTTTATTTTCAAAAAATATCAAATACGGGACATAAATTTTGGTCGAGGTTTGCTCCAAAACTATTGTAGTGAGAATCATGGGAGTTTTACTCATGCATTCGGAATGAAACGTGTTCTCTGATTCTTTTTTTAATAGAGGCATGTCCTATTCTAGGGGTAAAAAACGGTGTCCTAAGGTCACCGTGAAATATAAGCTGACATAAGGTCAGAATTAAATTTCATTACACTTTCTACTTTCGAACTAATTTTTACGCCTCTGTGGTCGAAAGGTTAACCATCCTGGACTGAGTGGAGGTTCCGGGTTCGATCCCGGGCGGAAAGAAATATTTGTAACATTTATTTCTCCCGAGAGTTTAGGTGTAATTTGTGATTGTCTATGCGTGTGTCTATGGCACCCGCGATAAAGAGTTTCTACAGCGCTGCTTTAGGAGTGCATTGGTGCTAAAAATGAACACCAGAGCTACCATTTCAAGGTCTAAAACTTACTAGCTACCTTTTACAAATAGTTCTTTGTACAATATCAATAAATAACACTTTGTATATTAAGCTAAATTATCGTATTACCATGTGTGTGTACCTGACCTTCGTAACTCATAGAGAGGAAACCTCATTAAACTACATAATACCGCTTAATACGTGTACTATAAACGGGTAGCGCTTAACTACACACTTAACCATAATTAACGTAATAAACGTCGGCAACAATTTGTGGTTACTCGAACTTCATTAAGTTTATTGTTGTGAAGCTTTGGGAACACTGTTTGCAAGGTTATTTATTTTTAAATAAATACAAAGGTGGTCGGTATATTTTGCTTTAAAGGAAATGTAGCATCCGGATCTAGATGAAAGAGGATTTCGTCATCTCGATGAATAAAAGGCGATTTGAAAGTTTACAGCAGTATATTAACATAAGTAGCTAATTTACAGGATGAATGCTGGTGATCGTTATCACCAACCACTACGGTTTCGTTTAGATTAAAAAGTTAAAAGTTCTTACATTTTGTCAGTTTATACTAGCGGTTCGCGATAGTGAATGATTTCGATATTTTACTTACTAGTAACTACTAATCCTGTCATTCTAATGACAAATTGGTAACCTACTACAGTATCGACACGCTGTGATGGCCATTTAGACAGATTACAATAGTGAGGTCAAATCTCAATTCATTATCGAAAAAAATATAATCAAATGCGAGTAGTATCTATACGTTTCTAGATTTAAAACTAGTATTGCTAGGGGTAGCTGGTTAAAAGTTTTAATAAAAATGTTTACTTAATATATCGTCAAAACTGAACTGCTTTGACGCGAGTACGCTAGAGGCAGAAGTTGTGCTGGACAGCGATCCTATAAGTGACGATCGTATTAGATTTCATCATCAGAAATTTCGAATAACAAATGCCGAGTTGTGTCGTAAAATTAAACATTCATAAATTTTGTCAATAGTGACAACAGTGAATATCAATTAACTCTTTCAACGTAGTTATGAATTAATACGAAATTTGATGAGCGGACAAACGTCAAAATGGCCATCATAGCGTGCCGGTACTTTTATTTTTGTATTCGAATGATCTGAATGATCATTAGTTACTAATCCATAGATTCCATAGAGTATTTCTATCTAGCCCTCTCTGCCATTTGTGTTAATACCGTAAATGTGACGGGGACAGGGACATAATAATCATTCGACGCGTACACCCGACCGAATTGCAGAAACATTCGACATCGGTGACTTGCTTGGATTCGACATCGATATGATTCTCTCATTCGAATGATTAATATTAGTTACATTTAAAGTCGCGCATCGCTAGTTTATACAAAATAGCAGTGCAGCTCCTAGTGCAAGAGTTCATCCAGGGCAATACTGCCACCTTACCAATTTCTGCCGCCAAGCAGTAATATCAGCATTGTGTTCCGGTTCTGGTAGGGTAAGGGTGCTGGTAAAATTAGAGGCACATGGGACTTGTTAACTTATGTCTCAGAGTGTTGGGCGCAGTGGCAGTGCCCCTCAGATCTTCGCGATTTAAAGCGTACTATCAGATGCAAGACTTGTGCGTCCCGTCATTTATAATATTATAAAAAAGAACTTTATAGGCACCATTAATTTTGAAGGTTGTAGAAACAAAATTCTAACTTAATAATAATTTATGTTTATGTATATTTATACAATTGTCTCATTACATTACGTTGCGCTTCGTTCATATCCACTATTTGTTTTTCATTAAAAATAACCTTTAGTACTTTCTATAGTAATAACAGGAAATTGTTTGTAAAGACAACGAAGTTTTTCAATTATAATGTAACTGGGTGACTGGGTCAGTTCCGAATTCCGCAATAAACCAGAAATACCGGTTTTTTAGATAACAGGGTTTTTTAACACAGTCAGTGAGGTAGTATTGCTTAATGAATGAATAATTACAAGGATTTTATATTATGTAGTATATGGGAAGTATTCATCGTTCCTTTAAACAAGATGGCATTATATATAATATACACAATAGTATGAAACTTTGAATGCAATCAAGGAAACAGTTAACATACACTAATTAATTCATTGGGTTAAAAAAACTTACTTGGGGCAGGCTAAGACTTCTAAGCTATACTGCCAGATCTTAGATTTTAACTTTTCTTCAATAATTTAATTTAGAACTTAAAAGACATGCTCACAACAAATACAAGTTAATTATAATTATGAATACAAAGATCGAACACTCAGAAAAAACACTCAGAAAAAATTCCTTCGATCCGGTCGGATTCGAACCGACGTCTTCTTGCATACCGTGCCAGACGCTATACCAACTAAGCCACGGAACGAACTAACGGACCTCACGAATTTTTCTATGTGCTTGCGTCGTGTCTTTGTACTTGGTCTTTCAACGACTTTTTAGTCGTAGCGCCATCTATGAGAAGTCTATTGCAGATTTATCACCCAGTTAGTACCTTTACAGCTACCAGTCCTGGCGAGAGATAATACATAATAATAAATAAATAATAATAAATTTATTTCAAAAACTTACAGTATAAAGTATAAAAATAGGGCATTATAAAATAGGGCAACGTAAAACTAAACATATGACAGCTGGTGCTTAAAAAAAGATAACTTGTGCTTTAAGCACCAGCACCTTCCAATGTCACAAAGTACAATCTCTATTATTTCATACTGACATTTTAAATAAAAAGAAAACTTAGGAAAACTAATAATAATAAGTGAGAAGTGCATTCATGCGTACATGCATGTTAGTATGTGTGTGTGTTTGGGTAGGTGTGTTTTTGGGTGTGTGTGTGGTTGGGTGTGTGTGTGTGTGTTTGGGTGTGTGTGTGTTTACAAAAACCATCATCATACTTTATTTGACTGGTTGTAGAAGATTTTCTGTTTCATCATATGAAAGTTTCAAGAGCCATTTAGATATAATTTTTTTACACACGTATTTGTTCTTTTGATAAATAGCCAAAATGTTATTTGTTTTGTTATATAAGAATGGTCCCAGAAAGTAGAAGAATTTTTGACTGAAGGAAGTTTTACAGACAATGTTACGGGGAATGACATTGACACATCTACTGTTTCTAAAGTACGATGCAAGGCAAAAGTTATAACCAGTAGTATGTTGTCGAAGTACAGTTTGGAGAACAAAGAGCTGGCGTACTGTAAGCACTTCACAATATTCATACAGTTCCCAGGTGGGGAAACGGAATGGTTTAAAAGTACATACTTTTAAAACTGCTCTTTGAGCACGCTCAATCGTAAGCAAATGAGTTTTGGACGACCCTCCCCATGCCGTTATACAGTAGCTCAGCAGGGATTGGCATAAGGCGTAGTATACCATTTTTAATATTCCCGGTTCAGTCACATGCCTTAGGTGCTTGAAAACATAACATAGTTTCCGTATTCTGCCAGATAAGTTTTGAATGTGGGATCTAAAATTCAGGTTCTCGTCTAAAGTCACACCAAGGTATTTGATGGTCGGCGACGTTTCTAAGTAGGGACAGTCACAGACTAGACCGCTCATCTCAGCGTGGTTATGGGCAACTATATTGTACAGGGATGATTCTAACGAATTTTGTTTGTAAATACTAAATTTCATAAACTTTGTTTTACTAATATTTAATGATAATAAGTTATCAGAGAGCCATGTCGAAATCGAATCAAAGCCAACTTGAGCAGCTTGGAACGTTTGCTCCCAGGTACTAGCAGTAAAGATCAGTGTCGTGTCATCCGCATATGCTACCAATTTACCATATACTAAGTCAACACTGCACATATCATTAATATAGGTCAAAAATAGTGTAGGACCCAATATACTTCCCTGGGGGACTCCGTGTTCAACAGGGAGCTCTTCACTCAAATGATCGCCAATTTTGACACACTGTGTACGATTCGAAAGATAGCTTTCAAACAATTCCAGAGGTTTACCCCTTATTCCAAGCCTTTCAAGCTTGCCACACAGTCGGTGAACAGAAACCGTGTCAAAGGCCTTAGCCAGATCCAGAAAAATCGCGACGCATTTCTCGCGATTATCCAGTGCCTTAACAATGTGATTAGTTAGATCATGCACCGCGTCGTCAGTAGACCTGTCATTACGAAATCCAAACTGCCTGTTAGATAGGAGATTATTTGTTTCAAGAAATTTCTTGAGGCGAATATTTATAATTTTCTCTAGTATTTTAGACATGGCCGGCAAGACAGATATAGGACGATAGTTATTAATACGATGTCGCTATTCATTGTATTAATTAAATTTTTATTGAATTGATATTCAATTATTTTTGTGAAATTACTTCTCTAGTTTCTTATAATTATTAATACAAAGATCGAACACTCAGAAAAAACACTCAGAAAAAATTCCTTCGATCCAGTCGGATTCGAACCGACGTCTTCTTGCATACCGTGGCAGACGCTATACCAACTAAACCACGGAACGAACCAACGGACCTCACGAATTTTTCTATGTGCTTGCGTCGTGTCTTTGTACTTGGTCTTTCAACGACTTTTTAGTCGTAGCGCCATCTATGAGTATAGCGACTGGCACGGTATGCAAGAAGACGTCGGTTCGAATCCGACCGGATCGACCATTGACTTACAATTATATGGACGTCGGGTCCGCGCTAAAAAGTGTCCGCACTTGTAAGGCGCTAAAATCGTATACAGAGCGCGACACTCCGCTTTAGTCTTCATTTGTTCTACTGACAGCGCGATACTGCGATGACATTACAATTTAAATTTCGAATAGGTTGACTTGGGACATTTTTTCGTGGTTTTTGTATTAGACCCGTCGTCCATTTATTTGTAAGTCAATGGGATCGACGGATTTTTTTCTGAGTGTTTTTTCTGAGTGCGAACACTCTTCTCTTTATTAATCTTTGTATTAATAATTATAACAAACTAGTGAAGTAATTTCACAAAAATAATTGAATATCAATTCAATAAAAATTTAATAAATACAAGTTAAGTTAAGTTTACATATTGAAGGCTAACATATTTTAAGGTTAACATATTTTTGTATTATCGTTTGTCAACTAAATCGTCGAAAAATTTGGAATAAATAACAACTCGTTGGATAAGCTTTTTAAAGGAACCCCCGGCTGTCTTCGGGTTTTATTTAGTTGTCCTTTGCCTTGTCTGTGTCTGGTACAGAGATTCGCTCTGGACCTTTTGGAGGGAAAAGTGTCGTTTTTATTTTGACTTTCAATTATTTTGTGAAATCTAGTTTAAAGTGGAATAGGATAGTGGTATTTTGCCTTAATCGAAGATTAAAACGCGAAATTATACGAATCTCGAACTAAAATACCCGTATCGAAGGAATCCCGAGTCAATCCAAGCACGCCGCCTCAAATTGCCGGTCCTCTTTGTGGCGGCCATATTTACAGAAACATAATTAAACTTTATGTTTAGGCTGATGACTTTGCCAAAGCCTTAATAAATTAAAAAAAAAAATCTGATATACCGGACGCTTTCAGTCTACTTGGAGGTGTATAGACCTCCAAGTCGACTTTTCAGTCGCTTCCTTTATTTTTTTCCATCCTCTAAGCTGAAAACTATCACATTTTTTTATTTATTATACAATGGGAGGGAAACCGCTAAAGTGACAGGCACGACAAATTACTGCGTGTACTTGTACTATAGCTATGTCAGATGAAGAAATGCGTCAGATACAGACTTAAAATTTGAAATGATTTATAACCGGAAAAAATATTAATTCTTATTTTTAGTTACATAAAAGAAGCACACTTTCTTTACTTTACATCTTTTGTTAACATGTTTAGTGACATGGAATAAATGGTATTAATAAAATAGGGAAATCGTTTTACAGCTTTATATAGTTCACTCTTAGAATAATAACGCATAGAAACCTAGTTTGCACACGCTAAGTGAGGCAAATTGAAGCGCTCCCAATGGGCCTACACGAGCGGGCGGGCCTTCAGTGCTCAAGGTCAACTTGCACCGCGAACAGCTCAAGAATTTTAGCTAAAAATGACGAAATGTGCGGTAAATGAGTGTAAAAATACATCAGACAAACATAAAATAGATACTACTTATACTACACTTTTGAGGGAAATGTTATTCCATGGCATCATTATTTGTATATTTGTGTGCGTGCCGACGAGCGTAGATACAAGTTGCTTACGCCTAGATGAATTTGATTTTTGCCTCACTTGTGACAGTTCGTTTGATATGAAACTATCATTCTATGCCATTGACTTAGTATTGTAAGTCAATGTTCTATGCGTTATTATTCTAAGAGTTCACTCGGAAATCGAAACAAAACAACAATGAAGTGCGTTGTTTAAAATTTAAATTATCATAGGTTTTAAATCTAATAATTAATGGGCATGGAAATTAATATTCGTGTGCATTCGGAAATCTGATGATTGTAGAGGGACATTGAGAAAATAGAAGCACTGTACAATATTGTACTACTATTCATAGGTGTATTTTATCCGTAATTACAATTCTTGAAGTTGTGTTCTAGCTAAAAATAACAGAAATCAGTAAATAAACAATTAGTCAAAGATGATTCAGCGGCATCGCGAGTAGTAACACAGAAAATGTTATAGAATGCGGTTTTACCACAAACTGTACGTATTTTTTGTATTATTGTACAACCGGTAGAGCGTAAATTTATAAAAAAGAATACGGAGGTTATATAATCAATTGCAGTTGATAGCTAAACTATCGGCCTTGATAGAGTTCTATTTATAACTGCAATAATTATCTTTATTATATAATGTTTTTGTTATTTTAATATTTGTTTATGTATTATTATTTTATGTTTTTGTTATATAGGTGTGCACGCTCCATCGTCGACATTTTTTTTTAATATGCATGGGACGGGACGAACAAGTCCTTTAAATCGAAAAGCGCCCGTCACCCTGGGACATAAGTTGACAAGTTCTATGTGCCTGCAGTTTCACAGCACCCTTACCCTTCAAAACCGGAACGCAGTAGTGCTCACATTACTGCTTGGCGGCAGAAATGGGTAAGGTGGCAGTACTTCTTAACTACTATTGATCCATTTTTCTGGTTTCGTAATGCATTTCTATATATTTACTTCCGAGGGAATTTGTCTTCTTTTAAACTATTTATGGCGCAATACAATTTGGACGAAAATGAATAATTTACATTGCAATTCTGGTTGAACGACGTAAATAACTTAGGAAATTAAACCATGTTTTTTTCGGGTCTAAATTGCGTGTATTTATTTTCTTAAACAATTACCAACAAAAAATTTGTTTCCATAAAAAAGTTGAAAAAAAAGCTATCATCCAACAAAATTATTATTGAAACTTTTTTTAAATTACTCAATATCATCCAGTTTTCACCAAGATTCGATATTTGCTGGTTAATTTATTTGTCTGCTGAAAATACAGACATTGTTGCGAGTTATAATATAGTCTATTAAAGCCTTTTTCTTTTTGCTTTTTGGCGGTGCCTTTTTGGATTTCGCCAGTATCGAGTTTTCCGCTTAGTAATTATAGAGGCTTCTGTAGGTATTCAACGAGTACAATAGGTAGACCAGTGCAAGGGTCATTGGAGAACAAATCCAGGCTTGTCGAGAGCCCATGATTGGTCGTTTGAATTTGACACTAAAGGCAATCTCCCACTGGGATGATGCCCATCTTATGAAATATAACGTTACCAAAACGCTGGCGTCTCTATTCTCCACAAAATGGAGTCCCTTTGACCTGACTTCGACTTTTCGTGATATATACATACCGTCGTCCAGTTTGACATTCGACAGATAAAAAATGCAGCTAGGAAGATTGGCATCCTTTCTAAGGTGAGGCGTTACTTCACGCCGGGACAATTGCGTCAGCTGAACCAAGCACAAGTCCGGTCGTATATGAAGCACTTCCACCTATGGAAGGGCTCTGCTAATACCAACTGACTACCTTGATATGCAAAGTGGGTTATAGGTGACGCAGATTGTGTAGAAAAAAAGCTGCAGAGCCTTTAACATCGCCGTAAAGTTGCCTGCTTGATATCTACAGGATTTATCACAGGGAGTGTGCGATGGAATTGCATGAATTAATTCCGTCTTCCACTTCCCATCACCGGGGGAATAGATGTAGGCGTTCACACCTATATCGTGGATATTCCAAAGATTCGCATGAACCGTTACGCTTCCACATTTATATGGCGAACGGTTATGGAGTGGAATTCCCTGCCTGCAGACTTGTTCCCTGAACGCTATAATGGGTTCTTTTGAAGGCTAGAGTAAATAGGCATTATTTAGTGTGTGCATGTGACATCATAATCACTTTCTATCAGGCGAAATGGAGGCTTAGAAGATGGTGGAATGCGCATTATTTTATTAAAAAATAAGCTTTCCTATTACATTTTAAATTTTGATGTTGCAATCAGTAAAATTCTGTTTTGCCTTAGCTCTATTGACCGTTTTTTCTTTTCTCTTTGGTTTTCCTTCCCGTCCATTTCCTAACCTTTTACTTTGACGTTGGCACAAAATTATAGTGACATGATTATAAAAAATGCCTTAAAAGACAATGTATTTAAAATCACCCCGAAATATCTATTATGGTAGATTTTAAACACATATTTAAACAAGTATAAGGTACAAAATGACTTTTACTCCAGTATCTTTGAAACTTTTTGCTAATAGGATGTAAGTACCTCAACTAATCTACAATTTCGATTTTACAAATCCGCTTCCCCAACGATAAGGTTAATGAGATATAACATATAAATAACGAGCCTTGTACCCCCTACGGAGGGGTCAGACTCGGTCTGCCAAACGCGGTCGGGTTTAGATTACGTAGTGTTCTTATGTTATGGGATGCACCATACCCGGAGCTCGGCCAGCCGGCTGTAACGAATGGTATGTTCTTCTTCTTCTTTTAAATGTTATGGCCCCATCGAAATAATCAATGATTTTGCCAATGTCAGGTAAAAATAACTATGTACGGTAGTTTAATATTATTGTAAAAATTATACAAAAAAATGGCGAATTCGCTAATGTCCTGTGAGTTTAAAAAAACAATGGTATGTTCCTTAAATAGAAGAAATTGAAACGTCAACGTCTTTCTCGAGCATGCGCGAGAGTTCCGCGGAAGATTTTGGCTCGTATCTAGTTTGTAAGTTACGCAACTGACTATACTATATTAACTACCTCCGTGGCCGAATGGTTACCATACCGGACTGCCACGCAGAGGTCCCCGGGTTCGATTCCCGGGCCGGGAGAAATATTTGTATGGCCTACATTTAATTGATAATAGACTAAAGTGGAAATATCATATTAACTATGTGTGCGATAAACTACGCGCTATATTAGCAAAATTCGCCGTAGTCAAAAACAAAATTCCATTTTCAACCCTCCTGAACTTGTATAAGGCTTTAGGTGAAACAATAATATATTATGGACTTAGTAGTTATGGTAGAACCTGTAAATCACACCTTGATCCAATATATAGGCTACAATTGAGAATACTCAAAACAATTACACCTACAAAAATTAAAACTAAATATCAAAATGACTACCGGAAATTATTTACCCATTGTAAAATTATACCTATACACGATCAGGTCAAGTATATTCTTCTCGTGGAAAACTTCTTCGACCTAACTTTACAAAACGTTTTTATACCTGAAAGATATACTCGAAGCGCGTCAGAAATAAGATTAATAAAACCGAATTATAACAACCTATACGGAAAACAATCACTACAATTTCAAATACCAACATTAATTAATGAATTGCCTGAACAACTTAGAAGTGAAATAACGAAAGCTAACATTAAACGTAAATTAAAACAATATTTTACATTAGAATACTAAATCAATTGATAAGTTTGAAATATTAAATTAAAATACTATTGTAAAAAAATCCATCCGTGTATTACGGCCCCATGGACACATTTACTATCATGCACTGTGAAGCTGATGAGTTTCATGCTTACCCACAATTTTCTTTTATTTGTTAATTGTATTCTATTTAGTACTAGTAACATTCCATTTTTATTTATACATTTGTTTACAAGTAATTCTTTGTTAAGTATGTTTACATTTAGTTAATGTATAATTGTTAATTTGTAAAGCCTAGACGGTGAACACCGGTGTACGGACAAACCTAAATTGGTTTTTGCTACACCGTTAAAGTTAAGTTTTTATTTGTATTTACTTTTAATTAATAATAAATAAATAAATAAAATAAATTTCTCTCGTGAGTTTGGGTGTAATTTGTGGTTGTCTATGTGTGTGTCCATGGTACCCGCGACACAGGGTTTCCCTAGTGCGGGGCTATGTTGAGTGTGTGCGTTATTATTATTATTATTATTATAAAGTCCGTTATGCTATTTACGGTATCATTCCAAAAATTCGCTTCCAGTCCGTTCCGCCGCAAAATGTATTTCACAATTTGTAATATGTAAATATTCCCGTAATTAATACATTTGTTAACGATCAAAAGTACTTTTTGTCCAGCAACAGACTATGGAGTGTGTAGCCCAAGCTAATATTCTGCCAAGCATCCACGACAACTAAATCGTTTATTAAAAATCCTCATTATTCGTGTATAAGACGACTTCCAAACACAAATTCAAAACACCGTACCGGCAACACACACTTTTTTCTACAAAAGTCTGTCTATTATGTTGAGATTTTCACTTTTTTACGCTAAACATCAATCATAATTTACACTTACATCTACACTCTTATATTCACACCAGCTCATATCGAATAGGTTACATTAGATGCACTATTTACAATTAATAATTTATCTCACAGTAGTTTCTTATATTTTTGCGTACAAATAACTTCTACATTTAGTAACTCTCGTTGGTTTTTTATAATATCAAGTGATGGGACTAACAAGTCGTACGCCTGATTATAAGCTACACGCCTGTCCATAACAGTTGCAGTGCCAGTCAGAGCTCGCAAATCGCAGAATCGCAAAGACCTGAGGAACACTGTTACAGCACCCGTCAATCTGAAACATTTGTTGACAAGTCCCATGTGCTTGTAATTTCACCCTTACCCTTCAAAACCGGAATTCAATAATGTTGACAATACTGCTTGAAGGAAGAAATAGGTAAGGTGGCAGTACTTCCCTGGACGAAATCTTTCACAAGGTGCTCTACTGCTACCATCAATAAACCGGATTCGTACCCTAATTTACCACCCTTAGAAGTGGAATATTTTTTTCAAATTTGAATGGGACCGCTGCTGAGGTACCCTCTTTCCAACAAAATAGAAAGAATCATCGAAATCAGTTCACAAATTATGGAGCAATCGCGTAAGAAAAAAAATGCAGTCGAATTGGAAACCTCTTTCTTTTATTCAAGTTCAAATTCAAATATCTTTATTTCGGAATATTCACCCATAGAGGTTAGTAACAAAGCACTTATAAATAGAGTTAGTACTACAAATAACATTTTTTTCTAAAACTAATTTGCAATCGAGACCAGATCTCGTGAAAAGAATTTGCAATTTTACTTACTTTTAATTATACTTACTTAATTTTACTTTATTTTATTTTAGTTCGCTGCCACGAACTCTATGCACCAGGGAAGCCGCTCTTTTTCGCGTGATAGCTGCAAAGCCATCTACCTTAGCTATGCCGAACATCACCGATGCACTGCAAATTGTTTTATGAATCGGTTAACCTAATTGTCGAATTCGTTCGCTCTGATTTCTGATTAATATGTATCGATGTTTATAGGGTTACGATACAGACACTAACCTAGTATCCAAGTTTTCGTTTAACACAGAATTTCGATTGAAAAATATTGCATAATCAAATACATAATATATCTTAACGAATGTACGGAGTTTTAGAAAAACTAGGCCAAGTATACTTTACTCCACTTATGAATGTCTATCTCAGATACCGAAATGGCGACTGACTTTTATAAGTAGAGTCATTATTTGCCTTATTGCAAAATGCGAGGCCTTATAATGTTGTGTTCGTGTTGTAACTGCAAATTATGAATACTTCTCAATTATTTTAACTTTCCGTAAATAAATAACAATTTCTGGTAACAACATTTTGCGTCTTTTCAACTTCTAATTTCAATATTATTATGTATGTAATGATTAATGAGGTTATCGTTTTTTAATATTGTTTTATTTTCTCTGGTTTATATTTGCGATCAATTATAATCTTAATTAATTAATTAATTAATCATTTACAATGTCATTCTAGTGACTCTCAGTGTCGTATTCTAGAACTCTACTCAATGCTCAAGTCAGGATTTGAGTATGGTTTAAAGCACTCGAAATCATACTCAAGTCCCTGCCATTAGGGCGTATTTCCAGTGCTTGTGTTGCCAGTGCAATCCTGACTTGAGCATTGAGTATAGTTCTAGAATACGACCCTTAAACATTTATTATCATTATTTAGGCAAAAAGAGACTTTTTCTAAGATATCAAGTTACAGGACAACGAACAAGTCGTACGCCTTGTGATAAGTGACATGCCTACCCGTAACAGTTGCAGTGCCACTCAGAGCTTTAAATCGCAAAGACCTGATGGGCTCTGCCACTGTGCGCGTGGCCCTGAGGCATAAATTTAACAAGTTCGTAGTTCTGTGAAGAAAACTGTCTATTTATTATGGGAAAAAAGTACCAGTAGTTCTGTCAACAGAACAAAACTATTGAGAATAATGGGTCCTATGTGCCTGTAGTTCCACCATTATCCTTCAAAAATGGAAAACAATAATGCTCACATTACTATTTAGTGGATACTTCAGCTGTGAAATGTTTTTGAAAAAATTATTTTTCTTTTTTAGATGAAATATCTGCTGGTGGTGGGCGCAATCATAAGCGTCGTCGCTTGCGCTGAGCCTCTCCCTCCGTCGTGCAGATATCCGGTTTATTGCGACAGCGACCTTCTGCACCATGTCCAAATGGCACGCGTCTTCCCCGATTCCAAGACGTTTGTGGACTACCACATGCGCAGTGACCCTAACGACACCCTAGCGGCCTTCCAACAACTTCTCGACCAAACAAACAACGCTCCTTCGAAAGAACATCTTACGCAATTCGTCCATCAACATTTCACTAATGACAGCGAACTGGAAGACTGGACGCCTAACGACTATAATGAAAACCCTGTATTTCTCAGTACTATTAGAGACGAACAACTTCGACAGTTCGCTAAGGATGTTAACAACATCTGGCCCATACTAGGTAGAAAGATTAAAAGCAATGTTTTTCAAAACCCTGACCGGTACAGCATCATCCCTGTGTCCAACGGCTTCATCATACCTGGAGGTCGTTTTAAAGAGCTTTACTACTGGGACGCTTATTGGATTGTTGAGGGTCTCTTAATTACAGGAATGAAGGACACAACCAAAGGCATGTTAAATAATTTTGTTGAACTGCTCAATACGGTTGGACTTATCCCTAACGGCGGCAGGTGGTACTACGAGAAGCGCAGTCAGCCGCCATTATTTACAGCTATGATGTCTTTGTATATACGATATACAAGCGACATCGACTTTTTGAAGCAACATATAGATGCCTTGGAGACAGAGATGAACTTTTGGCTTGACAACAAAATAACAACTATCAATAAAAATGGTAAATCGTACACACTCTTGAGATACTACGCTCCAACTGCTGGCCCCCGCCCAGAATCCTATTATGAAGATTACACTACCTCATTGCACTTCAATACTACAGAGAGCCGGCAAGATTTCTACGTCGAGCTAAAAAGTGCCGCTGAGAGTGGTTGGGACTTTTCCAGTAGATGGTTCATCGACGCCGACGGAGACAATACTGGCCATTTGACCAACCTCCGCACAGTGGACATTATTCCAGTTGATTTAAATGCCATATTCGCTAACGCTTTGCAAAATGTAGCGTACTTCCGTTCAATACTGGGACAGCCTCGTATAGCTGCGCGCTGGGGAGCACTCGCTAGACTATGGAGGAATAATATCGAGCAAGTGTTATGGAATGAAGAAGTTGGAGTCTGGCTGGACTATGACGTCGCTAATCAAAAGCATCGCAACTACTTCTATCCGACTAACTTGTCACCGTTGTGGATGGAAACAGTGACAAAGAACGACATGAAGAAGCATGCCCCTCGTATAATACAATATATGCACGATTCTGGTGCATTAAATTACCGTGGCGGATTACCGGCATCGATGCTCAGAACCGGAGAGCAGTGGGACTTTCCGAACTCGTGGCCGCCTCTTGTGAGCATGGCTGTAAATGCGATGAAGGCCTTGAATACTGAGGAGAGTAAATTAATCGCATTCCAATTAGCGCAGGATTATGTGCGAGCGTGCCATAAAGGGTACCAAGAACACAAACAGATGTTCGAGAAGTACGATTCAGAAAATCCTGGTCAATACGGTGGTGGCGGAGAATACACGGTGCAGGAGGGATTTGGATGGTCCAACGGAGTTGTATTTGAGTTCCTAGCAATGTACGGTAGAGAAATGACGGCTAACGACTCATTGGATGACAGTGAAAATGGTACAGAACCGGCGGCTTCCTCACATCAGCCTGTCTCTGTACAGAAAGCACCATAATTATAATTATGTATAATTCATATGCAAAAGAAAATTCTACGCAAATATCATGCTTATACATAGATACTGTGACGATTTGAAAAGGCATTTGTTGTTAATATAGTTAAAAGTATGTACAAATATTTTTTTATATCTATGCTTTTACAGCACAGGTTGTGATTTAGAAACAAACAATTACCAACTACTTATCAATAACATGAAATAGTGCCATACATACCTAGTTATTTATAATAATATATATGTACAAATATATACCCAAAAATTTGACCAACGAATTTATTTGATTCATAGGTGTTATAAGTAAAGGTGATAAGTTAAAAGAAAACTGTGCAAAAATGTATAATGTTCAAGAAACAATTTTAAGAATATGCATTTACAATAATATCAACTATTTTTGTTTAAAGTAATTTAAGTTCCAATTCTTATGTCAGTGTCCTTGTGACATTTCTCGCATTTCATACCTTGTTTTCCGGTAGGTTTTATTTAAAAAATAACTCCCATGAAATTATGTATTCCATTCATTGACTTACAAATAAATGGACGACGGGTCTAATACAAAAACCACGAAAAAAATGTCCCAAGTCAACCTATTTAAACGTAGTGACATGTAAAGGAATATGAAAAAGCTAAAACGTTGAATTTAAATTGTAATGTCATCGCAGTACTGTCTAATTTTGCCTGCTTCGCTGTCAGTCGAACAAACGAAGACTATAGCGTGAATGACGCTCTGTATACCATTTTAATGCCCTATAAGTTCGGACACTTTTTATTAGCGCGGACCCGACGTCCATATAATTGTAAGTCAATGATTTCATTACACAAGTACATTCCTATAAATATGATTAGTACGTATAACACGTAGGCGCGTTTGTACTCACAGGATTTTTTTTAAATTTCATAATTTTTTTGTCGTATTTTTATGGCATGGAGTATACAGCTGATCGCGACACTATGTCGTTTGATGAAAAACGTGTAGATCAACCAAAGAGACTCAAAGAGTAAACTAGAGTTTTTTTTAACGCTATCACTAATACGGTATTGGGTAAATCATAGCAATTGCCAGTTCCTTAGATGTGTTCCAACGTGGTTAGTGTAGTTCCGTTGGTTGTTGTATTGCAGCGATGTTGCTTTTTTAAATTTAAAATTAAGTGAGCATTTGACCTTCATCTCATTTCATGAAAAGTGACGATGAGATGGTACAGGTACGTCTAAATAATGTCTATTCAGTCTCGCTTTGAAAAGGCCCAAGTTATAGTGTACAGGGAATAATTCTGCAGGCAGGGAAGACCACTGCATAAACGTTCCCTATATAAATGTGGAAGCGTAAGGCTTCGTGTTAGAGACGATTATGAAGTTAGGGAAGCTATTAACCGAGTTCACGTTCGCATTATTGTAAGTAAATGAGAATTTATTTAATTAATTAATGAAGACCATGTTTGTTTCAAAGCGATTTCGAATTGTTCAGTCGTTGTCAAAACTAACTTAAAAGGATGGAATAGAATCATCTACTTCGTATTATCAATGTCATAATATTACAATTGTTTCAAAAGAAACTTATCGACACTGTAGAATTAATTGTTCAATAAAAAGAGTTTTGAGTTAGAGTACACCCTAAGGACTTGTTAAAAGGATGATATGTTCTGATATTTTTCCTATCACTCGCTCTTACTATTTAGAAGCTGACTGTACATATCAGTACTTTCTAACTGTATTTCCTATTTATCAAGTTACCATTTTAGTATTTATTGAAGTTGTTATTAATTTATAACGTGTTACTTTTTACCCTACAGCAAAACAGGGTTATTGTTTTGAAGTTTATAAGATAGCAAAATAATAAATTAAGTAAAAAAAGAAATTTATTTATTCCTACTTAAATTATTCAATTATATTATTTACTTATTATTATATTTATTTAGCCGTTTGAGTTAAGCACATAATGTACATGTGAAATAAAAGGCTGTGTCATAGTCATTGTTTTCATTTTTTACCTGCAACTGTAGAAAAAATTATAACTCAAGAAAATTAAACCTATGGTTTTTGGGCTGGTAGTAAAGTTTTCTTTAGCTACTTGAGCTAACGTCATTATTAGGTTAAAGAACAAAAACTGACGACTTCAATTGAGGCAATTAATTTGATACTGTTATGATTTTAACATCTCAGAAATAGATAACATTTACTGTAATTTCACAACACAAAAAGAAAAAAAAGAAAAAGCAGAAGTAAAACAAAAACGAAAAATAAGTAACGAAACAAGCATTATCAAATTTTAAATAGTCAACACAATTTGACTTATTGTCATGTGTATACGCTACAGTAGCGTATGGAAAAGGATCCACTCAACACTGCCGACACAATTAGATAGCAACTTAATTAATATATTCCTTTTCCCCTAAAGATAGTGGAAATATTTTTTTTAATACAGTTGCTCAAAACGTGGTATTTTTCGCACTACAAATCGTGCCGAAAGTTGGAATTTTCGCACTAGTGCTTTTTACTTTTCCATTTTTTTTTAAATTTACTGTTGTTTCAAATCTTAAGCACAGAACTAAAGAAGTTGTATATTTATTTAATATTTGTGACGTAAGTCATTCGTCATTAAAACTTATATTTATTTACAAATACTATATAATGAACGTATCGAGTGGAGGTTTCTGCCTACCCCTGAATGGGTGACAGGCGAGATTTTTATGTATATATTTGTTTTATGTATTACAGATAAATTGTATCTCACTACCGTGCACGGGTTCCTAAAGAAGTTTAAACAAAAGTACCAGGACTTCATAATAAGAAAAGTGGTATGGTGGACCGATATTACAGAAAATAAACAAAAACAGCACGTTAGAACTATATTTCTTTTAAATAATGGTTGCAGTGATTGTATTTCATTATTTTAATTTACTAGCAGAAAATGAGTTTTTTTTAAATACTGTTTTATTTTACTTTCAATGTAGTTTTTTCGCAAATGTATTAAAAAACGTCGTTTGATACACGTGCGGATTTGTCATTTTCACTTGTCTCGCGTCTCGTGAAAAATGACTAACTTTCCGCACTTATATAAAAAATAACTATTAACATACAATAAAATAGAATTTAAATTTGCTCCGACAGTCTTGTAATACAGATGTGTCATTTTGAAATAAAATTTTGCACAAAAGTTGATAGACTTATGTAACTTATTGCATCATTTCCGAATCGCTAAAGTCGATTTCGAATTGTTTGAATATATGTGGGACATTTTTGACAATAAGATTCAGCTGTTAGTGTAAGTCAATGTGTTAGGGTAATCTTTTCCTTTTTATTATTTGTATTCAATGATCTTAAATACGGTTTAAATATGCGGCACAAAAAACAGAAACATCTTTTTAATAATTGAAAAAAAAAACCGACCTCAAACTTTACATGCATTTTTCGATTTCCATGGCATCCCCACTTAGAGCATATACGACTGGACGTGTCATCGATAGGCAATCCCCTCTGTCAAGATACAAGCGCAAAAAACTATCGCACAAGAAACACTACTTTCAAATCGATGTTTTTTCATTTCCATTATCGAATTCACCGCGTGAAGCACTCCACGAAACATGTCGTCTTCTCAAAATCTCTGCTGCATCCAGTCTAGCCAAAGGTGGAATTACATTCCATACATAAGCCTACTTTTTACATTAATTGCTAATTTTCTATTTTATGACATTTTTTCACAATGATCACATTGATTCAATTTATCGATTACTTACATTGACTTACAATTATATGGACGTCGGGTCCGCGCTAAAAAGTGTCCGCACTTGTAAGGCGCTAAAATCGTATACAGAGCGCCAAACTCCGCTTTAGTCTTCATTTGTTCGACTGACAGCGCGATACTGCGATGACATTACAATTTAAATTTCGAATAGGTTGACTTGGGACATTTTTTTCGTGGTTTTTGTATTAGACCCGTCGTCCATTTATTTGTAAGTCAATGATTACTTATAAAATATTTCAAAACATTCGAACATTTGACATAAGCATGCCTATGAAGTTCCCTATTTACTAACAGGCAACTATAGACAAAAATGCAGCATACTTCATGGACGCTGTTTTTTCGTTATAGAGAAGCGACGCGCTCTTTTAGCTCCTATGTTTATCGACAGATTATGTAACGAAGTTTATTCAAATTGATTTGTCCGTCGTATTGTATATTAAATAATAATGTAATAAATTATAAATAATGAAAATAAATTGTAATTGTTTAATATAAATCATCATAAATATGCCATACTGTAAGAAAAAAATAAAAAGTACATGTACGAGTACGATACACACAATAAACATGAATTACATAAGCAATAAAAATAACCAAATAGCTAACTGTTCTTATCCTGCACAAGACATGCGCAAAACACAGAAAAAGACCCGTTACGTTAATTTCAATTTTCGAACCACAAGCGATTGAAATATTTAGATTTAGAATAAAGAAACTATAGAGTTGATTCACTGTTCATCTTATTTTTAAAATGACTTTTTATTAAATGTTAGTAATAAATAACTAACAAAATATTGTTGTATTCGTTTTACTGTTTGGAGTTATCAATCAGAAGCCCGAAAATACATTTGCCCGAAATAATATTTGCTCGAATTTTTGTAATCCCAAATGTATTTTTTACATTATTTTAGGAATATTAAAAAACAAACTAACTTAATCTTTTCTTTGTAATAAGCAACCAAAATCCCTTGAAAGCATAACGGTTTTGGTATAAATCGGTTTTCGAGATTATGAAACTGAGTTTACTTTGAGTTTAGTTGGAATCTAGAAATTTGAAACATCGATACATTTCTTACAGCACGTCAGTACTACCAACAAGAGACACAGCTATTTTCACATTTACATATATTATATTTATATTAATATTTGTATGTACCTATATATCTGTACAACTCTTATTACTTGAAGTGAATTCGTATAAATTTCAACATAATACTATAAAATTAATTAAATTTTTATTGAATTGATATTCAATTATTTTTTGTGAAATTACTGCACTAGTTTGTTATAATTATTAATACAAAGATCGAACACTCAGAAAAAACACTCAGGAAAAATTCCTTCGATCCGGTCGGATTCGAACCGACGTCTTCTTGCATACCGTGTCAGACGCTATACCAACTAAGCCACGGAACGAACCAACGGACCTCACGAATTCTTCTATGTGCTTGCGTCGTGTCTTTGTACTTGGTCTTTCAACGACTTTTTAGTCGTAGCGCCATCTATGAGAAATCTATGACAGATTTATCTAGAAGTAGCCTCAAAAAGTAATTATATTATAAAACACAATAAATATCTAGTTTTGAAGATTATCCCAGTTTATATTTATAAAATACCTCTCGCTACGCATCCTAAGCTACGTCTCCAGGTTACAAATGGT
>NW_020653409.1:2295405-2329356 GCF_003589595.1 Hyposmocoma kahamanoa | reverse complement strand
GTAGCAAATTAATTTACTTCCATTTGTATTAACAAGGACTTCCGCAAAGTAACGCCTGAATCTATTAATAACTTTATAAACTTAAACATGATTACGTGTACCACACCAAATGGTAGTAGTAGAGTAATAATACCATTTTAAACAGTACAAAGTTAAGGAAAATACAAGTAGATAGTCACGATTTAACATTCAATCACCTTACATCTTAAGCCGGATACTCACTAGCGAGTAACCGTTGCGTGATGTTACCAAAAATCATAGTGTGTACGTGGTACGTGAGTTTGCCGCGAGCGGAAGGCGTGCGGTTCGTAGTGAGCTGACGATAACCAGATACTCATTCCAGCGAATGAAGACTGTTTCACGCGTACACACTAGAATCTCGTTACTGTATTAAGTTAGCGCGTTTGCGCACTACACGCGATTCATTCCGAATCCAAGACCAGTATTGGGCGCCAGTCAATTAAATTTCAATCAGAAATTCAATCAGATAAAAAAATCAATTCATTTTGAAATCAATTGATTTCAATTGAATTGATTTTAATAGCATTTAATTTTTTTAGTTTTAAGAAACAATTGAAACTAACAATTATAACCGAAAGTACCGAATAAAAGTGTCATTATGAATATGGGTTAGGGGGTGGGTTAGGGGGTCGGTCAGGTGTTCGGTCAGGGGGCGGTCAGGGGGTCGGCCAGGGGGTCGGTCAGGAGGTCGGTCAGGTGGTCGATCAGTGGGTCGGTCAGGGAGTCGGTCAGGGGGTCAGTCAGGGGGTTGGTTAGGGGGTCGGTCAGGGGGTCGGTCAAGAGAAGGCCCTAACCCATCCCCTAACCCACCCCCTAACCCACCCCCATATGCCCTATAAATTTATCATAATTGTCAGTTTTAATTGTTAATCAAAAACATTGAATTAACGACATTTTCATTTGAATTTCTTTTGTCCGCCAATCTGTACTGCTTTCGTTACACTAGACTATAATAGTTACATTTAGTTAGATTTGCACTGAATAAACGAAAAGCCCCAATTGGGGATTAAATACTCTGGCCTGCCCTGGTCGAAATGTTATGAGTGCTTAATTATTACAAATATGAAAAAAAAATGTGTGACACTGAATTAAAGATAATTGTAAAAACAAAAATATCTATTCACAATTAAAAAAAAATAATTCAACTTCAAAAACCACAAACAGCAGAGATTTAATCCAAACGATAACAATGTATGTAATTCTTTTTTTTATTTATTTTTATCTTATTTCGTTTTGTACACAATATTGTAATAACTTATTAATCAATCTATCTACATTTATGGTTTATTTACACAATTACAACGTTACCTATTCCGGTCCAAACCTATTATTACCTATAATTTTAATGAACCTAAATTTTTCCACAATTTTCTAGACAGAAATCGGTGAATACACTGTACATGCCAATACAAGTTAAGGATTTCGCTCAATTTCCATGGAATCCCCTCATCAGATTCTGACTTGGTGATAACGGGACTACCTCGAGAGTGCACCCTTACAAACAAAAAAAGAAATTTCAAAATCGGTCTACAATTGACAGAGAAATCAGACAACATACATAAAACATACTTACATACAGCCGAACGTAAACCTCTTTATTTTTTGAAGTCGGTTAAAAAAATCATCCTTTAGATGGCGTAAAGCGGAGACAACTCCTCCCATAGTTGGTTTTCCTCAATTCCATTGCAAAAGTTTGTATAATTATGCAGCCTACCTGATTGTCTAGACGTTTTTTAAGCTTATTTGCGACATGAGGGACAGATATTGGTAATAAAAATTGAAGGCTGTGATAATAATAATATATTAAAATGAGTTAACCTTTCCGCATAGCAGATCGTATGGTAAATGAAATGAAAAAAACTTTGTAAAGAAACTTGTTCTGAATTTCCTCAATACAATGGATAATCCATATGATTGTGCACCAAAGGTTATTAGACTATTTCCAAAGCATAGTTCTTTAATATTTCGCAACATGAAAGCTAGCAATGGTAAACACTCGTTCACTGTCGATAGAAATCCTATCACCCAGCCTCATGTTTTCCTTTCAACCTTACGTTGATTCTTTAAATATAAAACCAAACGTAGTTTTACTAAATGTTTAATACAACACTTTTTGGTCAATACCAAGTTCTATCTTTTAAATAAAATATACTATAATTGAGGCTGTCAGTGCAAAAGTGGTTTGGCCCCAACCAAGAATTTATTCAGATAACAATTCCAAAAACAAATACTGTAAAATAGGCTCCTGACGAGACGATGAATTGCGGACACCAGCCCGTTACGCCATACCATGTATTCCTACTAACTTCCGGAAGAAATACAAACTAATCGAAAATATATACATATTCTAAAAAAAAAAAATCACGCTGCAGGAACCGATACATTATATTATTGGTTTTAGATTTACTTTTTTAACACTCGATTTTAATAAAAATAACCATTACCATTCGGCCCGCCGAAACTGAACGCGATGCTACTTTGACAAATTTTTTTATCGAGCTCTGACTACAATGGCTACAATTTTTTTTTATAATATCAAATGACAGGACCTTACTTAGAGCATATAGGACGAACAAGTCGTGTGCCTGATGGTAAGCTACACGCCTGTCCATAACAGTTGCAGTGTCACTTAGAGCTTTAAATCGCAAAGATCTGAGGGGCACTGCCACTGCGCCCGTCACCCTGAGACATAACAAGTACCATGTGCCTGTAATTTCCCCAGCGCCCTTACCCTTCAAAACCGGAACACAGTAATGCTGACATTACTGCTTGGCGCTCTACTGCTACTAAACCGCCCCGATCCATTTAGTGTCAAATTATATAATTTTAAGAGTTTTTTTTTCATTACATTCATAATTATTATAATATAGTATAATGATTATAATTGATTGATTACAAGTAAATTTTAATATTTCTTAGTAGAGTTGTTATGTTGTCACCATTAATTAACAAGCACCAAAGTTTATGAAATGTTTAAAGTCGTTTTTAAATTTATAATACCTAGGTAAATAAATACGGCTACCAATACTTTTCGGTACAACACAAATTAAGTTAAGTTGAGGTATGTATTATTACGTCAGCAAGATTTTTCCAAACTTTCAGTATTTTATTCGGTTGGTTCTGTGTTTTTATTTGTGCAAAAGTTTTCGGTAGCTTAGCAAATAACGCAGTAATACTAATACTTTGAATAAGGTTGGTTAGAAATTTTTCTAAGGCTTAAACTTTGTAAGACCATCCAAGGTTACGACCATCTAAATTAAATACAAACGTCCAATGAAATAAAAAAAAACTTATCGTTTGAAATGCATTTGTTTAATGAGACTCAGTAGCAAATACACTTTTGTATTCATTGCTTGACGTCTTTTGTAGGTGTAGAGTCGATGCAATGTTTATTAACCCAAATTGTCTTTTGTATAACATTGTTCTAATAATTAATTAGCCAAAATGTATTGAGTTTCAGTTAGTTCGCTAAAATCCATCATGCTACATATATACTTTAAAAGTAACAAAATTATTTTTAAAACCGTTATCTAACTTTCGCACACGAGTACGGGCGAGGACGCGGGCAATTCGTTTCATAATGTATTGTGAGTGACGCAACGAATTACATTACACGCATGCGCACTCTACCTCGCGCCCTGTTGAGCTGATGATCTCATTGGTGGCGCTCGGATCGCGCAAGCATAGACAAGCTCCATATTTCCGTAACACAGAAAAATAATAATAACTCTAAAGTGACTATACTTTCATTCAGTTTGACAGTTCTACTAAGAGGCGAGCATGTGTTTTCTGCGATAATTTACCCCAGTTTTTCGTACGCTGATAAGTATTTGTGGACAAAATCTTGATTGTGACCTAGTTATAACGTGCGTATCTTGGACGCTTTATACCGACAACTGTGTTACATTAGCGACATGATAACGTTGGAATGTAGCGGTATTCTTACACTCACCGTCCGCCTGCCGTCGATGTCTAGCTCATATTGACACAGTAATGTGCATTTGTTATGGGTCGCGTGAAGGGTTTAATAGCTGTCGCAGGCATGCCATGCGGTCACTCCGTCCGCGACATTTGTCCTCGACCCACGGCGCTTGTACTCAAATTACGTTCGCCGGCGCGTATTTCCGCGCTCGATGTAAGCGGCAAAACTCATCATGCTGATACGCCGGCTACACCGCTTTATGCCACTCTACCCAGTGCTTGGTCTCCTTGGAGCGTACACTCACGCTTTCGCCGTTCCAATCTGCAACTCCTCCATCTACTGCACCGGTGAACTTTTACGTAAAGTTCAACTTGCGGGTGTTTTTAACGATTCGAAAACATTTGTCGATCTCAAACAATTGTATTCAGAAAATGCAACATTGGCCGACTTTGCAAAGTTACTTAATAAAACAGGTCAACAACCGACATTGGAGCAGTTGCGTGAGTTTGTGGACGGACATTTTACAGAAGGAGATGAACTTGAACCTTGGATTCCGCCAGATTTTAGTCGATCCCCCGAATCACCGTTGTTTCAGAGAATCATAGATCCAAATTTAAGACAATTTGCTAAAAGCGTAGTTCAAATTTGGGGAAAGCTAGGACGGAAAGTTAGCAAGGACGTGAGTAAATATCCAGATCGTTACAGCTTCTTGTACGTGCCAAACGGGTTCATTGTTCCTGGCGGGCGGTTCAAGGAATTATACTACTGGGATACGTATTGGATTGTGCGAGGACTTCTCATCAGTAACATGCCAGAAACAGCTAGAGGCGTAATTGAGAACTTGCTTCATCTTGTTGAAACTTACGGATATATTCCAAATGGCAGTCGATTGTACTATTTAGGTCGAAGTCAACCTCCTTTACTAGCAGCCATGGTGGCAAATTATTTTTATTTTACACAAGACCTAAAATGGTTGAGACGAAACATAGGCACTGTCGAAAAGGAGTTACGATACTGGTTGGATACAAAAAAACAAACGGTTTTCGTTAAAGGACACACGTATACATTGTTGCGCTATTACGCCGATAGAAATGGTAGAGGTCCTCGTCCGGAGTCGTATCGTGAAGATTACAACAACGCTGAATATTTACCACCCCGTGCACGTGAAGATTTTTACCATGAAATGAAAAGCGCAGCGGAGAGTGGATGGGACTTCTCATCTAGATGGTTCATCACAGCCAGCAATACTACAGGACATTTGACCGACGTGCATGCGACTAGAATTTTTCCTGTTGATTTGAACGCTATTTTTGCTGGAGCTCTGCAACTTACCAGTGACATGTACAGTCGACTTAAGGACGGGCAGAAGGCTTATAAGTGGTCGAATTACGCATACAATTGGCGTAAGGCAATCGAGCATGTATTGTGGGATGAAATAGAGGGCTCCTGGTTCGACTACGATATTAATGCAAAATCTCTAAGGAGGCATTTTTATCCCAGCTGTGCGGCGCCGCTGTGGGCCGGCGCCGTTGAGACTATTGACGCGGAGAAATTCGCTGCACGTCTAGTTAAATATTTACTGTCATCAGGTGCTTTGAATTTCCCTGGTGGTGTACCATCATCAATGTTCTACTCGAAGCAGCAATGGGACTTTCCTAACGCGTGGTCTCCTTCACAGAGTATTTTAATCGGTGGTTTGGAATTAAGCGGGAATAAAGAGGCGAAGATTTTAGCTAGAGAACAGGCGCAATCTTGGGTGCGCTCGAACTACATAGGATATTGTGAAACTCAAAAGATGTTTGAGAAGTATTGTGCGCTCAAACCGGGCAAGGAGGGTAGCGGAGGAGAGTATACTGTTCAGGATGGATTTGGGTGGACTAATGGAGTGGTTCTCGAGCTTTTGCAAAGGTATGGTGATAGTTTGATTGTGGAGCCGTGCAGGCGGTCATCCTCGCGCGTGCGGAAATACCTTGAGGATCCTTGTATGCCGGCGCCAGCGCCGCGGCGGATCGTTTTCAACACACCACCTTCAGTAACTATAGTGTAATTTTAAAAAGAACTTTCAAACGTCCTAGGAAAAATTTACAAAGGTATTGCAGGTATTAAAGATATTCGAACAAAATTGTTCTCGTTCTGTTCATGTGTTGCTTATACTGCGCAAGCGTGATAATTGTTATTTATTGTTCACCTAGTTGTAAGTCAAACGTGATGCTACTTTTATATGTATTGTTTTAATATAACTTATAACTGTCTAAGTAAAATATTTTTGTAATTTTTATTGTCCTGTTTTATTTTAATATCCATGATAAAAATAATTCGTACTTACCATACTGTCTTTCTGAATAACATTAAGTTCTATTACTATTGATAATCTTATGCATATTTGAATAATAACACAAAGTAAAGATTGAATTTCAGTACTATAATTGCATATAAAGGTCAAAGTACTGTTAACAGCACGTTGAACTTGAGATTTAATTGTCTACACCATTGACATTAAGGTCGGTGTCAAATGCAAAGCAGATTTGTCATTGTAAGGTATTATAAAAACGTACAACATGAATACAGTCTAAACCAAGGCTGTCCTATATTTTTTTCGGTGGACTATAATTCATTGCCAGTCGGCGAGTCACTCTGTAATTACGACATACAACGGAAGTAATATTTAGATCCAAGTACGATTTAGAAGCAGCACTCTGTACAATGCTGTTACTAGGCAAAGCTTTGCTAAGGTGAATTGGTCACCCTTCCACTATAATGAAATATCTTTAAACTTATAAAAGTAAAAAAAAAATATTATAATTTTTGTACTCGTATCGTCTACATAGAGGAATTGGCTTATCCATGATTCATAAATAGTTAATAGTAATCACGAGTTATCTGATCGGAACGCATTGACCTTTCCAGGAAGGTCTGTACGCATCGATAAGCCCCTGAATTCAACTCCGATATTGCCATTGTTAGGTTTGCAAAACTAAATTGTAACACGCCGCGTAATTAAGTAACATAATGCATAATAATAAAAAAGGGCAATTGTCTTATACTTTTGAGTTCTAATGAGTTAAAAAACCTAATCAAATTATCGAGTTCTTAGGTTTTCGCGATTGTTACACATAGGAAATGAAACTATGTTAACCGTGTCAACCGTGACCATGGGACCTGTAAAGGGCCCGAAACGTCGGTTTGTTTGAAAAAACAAATATACGCGATTTAAATCCGGAAAAATAGTTTCATTTCCTAATCAAATTATTTTGCTTGGTAATGTACGGTATTGTGCCTTTATTATAGAATTTAATTACAATAATTATTTCATAAATCAAAATCAAAATTTCATTACAACAAATAATAATTTAACATTTAGCGTCGTTGCCACAACAGAACACCCAATTTAATAATAATTTTTTGTCAATTGCGCGTGTTGCTCGACGCTGTAACTTGCCATATTTGTCTATAATGACTGAAAAATAAACACAGATTTGACAAAAGCAGTCTCAACAACATGGCCGCTATGAACTGTCAAAATCTTGGAAATACCTAAATTTATATCTGCCGCTTTACACCACAGGACAGTATATTATGGAAGTAACTAAAGTAAACTAGTCTAGCAGTACAGTAGTAAATAAAACAAAAAAATACAACCGTTTATAAAATTGTACCCCTTAGTTCTATTATATTATAAGACTTTGGATTCGCTGTTAGTGCCTTTCTTTCTTCCGAGAGCAGAACTAAGGACATAGTACTAAATGATGGTGTGTACAGTGTGTTTTTTTTAACTGGGACAGTATGGGGACATCCGGAACTTTATAGTAAACTGTCTTAGAAACGATCAAATCTTTTTTTTAAATTGTTTTAATATACATTGACTCAATTTCTTTTTTTTTTGTTTTCTTTTTTTTATTTATTGTCATCACCATCCACAGCCCATTTTATTGTATTGCACGAAAAATCAGGACCGCAGAAGTTAGTCAAATTTAATAATAAGATTTTTTTTGCTACAAAATTAATCACATTTTATTAACCGCCTTCAAAATAGAAGGAGTTTCACAAATCGCCTGTATGTTTTTTTTGTATGTATGTTACGCGCTAACTCCGGTATTTGTGAACCGATTTTCATGTTGATTTTGCTATTATCCAATTCACGGCGTTTTTCTCTCAATATACTTTGAGTAGTGAGAACCGATTTTTATTATCTCCAGTGTCAAGTCCCGTATAGTGGCGAACTAGGGGATGAATCCGGGTTTGCGCACTTTCCGGTAACCGATTTCAATAAAACTTTCTGTACTGAGATTATTCAATTTTACCAACTTCAGCTGCCCCGATTTGTTCTTTTTATACAATGAAGTTATCTTTACAAGAAACTTTGTCCAGCTTAATTGAAAAAAAAAAGAAATTGTAAATTTCATTGATTTTGTACGAAAAAACATTTTATTCAATTTGAACAAATTCCGCTGTTTCGATTTTTTTCTTCCAATACAATGAAATGATCCTTACATGAAACTGAGTCGACCAATACTAAAAAAATATAATCAGTTTTACTCATGGTGCCTAAGACAGGTTCTCTGTATCTCCTATCTTTGCGGGTATCTACATATTGTCCCAATAAAAAAAACTGTATATCGAGAAAAAGCTTTTTTTTAAAATTTAATGTAACTTTTATTTAAAAAACGGCCTCTTACTTACGACGGCTTATCTATCCGCTTTGGCTGTCCTCTAACTGAAACAAATTGGAAGTCCACGTCCAAACGAATCATATAAGTCCAAACATAGCTGTATACTAGATGTACACTGTTGAGGAGTTCCTCTCACCTGTCTGCTATTTCCATCATCAGAATAGCTCTAGGTCACCACATAACATTCTATTGTCATTGAAATTACATTTATGTGTCAAGTTTTATTGAAATAGGTTAACGGAAAGTGGGTGAAATTCATTAAGCCCAATTCATCCCTTCATTTGCCACCCTTACAGATGGAATATTTTGTTCAAATTTGAATTGAACCACTACTTAGATACCGTCTCTCCAACAATAAAAGAATCATTGAAATCGGTTCACAAATGTCGGACTGATCGCGTAAACACACACACAAAAATATAATTTAATTGAGAAACTCCTTTTTTGAAGTCGGTAATGAGAACAGTAAAGTCTTAGTTGTAATTCTACCACATTGACGTAAGATAATACTGTTAATGCCCATATTATTCCGCCAATTTAAAACAGATTTTGCTACAAATTAAGCCCGTTGACTCGCGATTTAGTTGCGTGTAAAGATGCAGTAATTAATATACGTTAATTTATAATGAACACTCTGAGGGCAGCCTAGTTTTCACGCAAGTTGAATAGCTTTCTTATAACGGCAACCATAGTTTTTTTTTTCAACGTGTTACAGTTACAAAATAAAGAACTATAATGTTGGCGCAACTGCTCTGCAAGACCGCATTTTGTTTTGTCCTCTCGCTATTCACACCCCGTTTGCAAGTCACTTATTAGGTACGTCAATTTGCAATGCAGACATTCTTAAAATCTAAAACAGATTTCTTATCAATCTGTTATGCGAAGCAAAATATAACGGGCGGTATCTACTCTGTTCCCCTTATCGTAACAAACAAACGTGATTGTCATTTTTAGCGAATGTAGGTTTAGTGATTTTGATAGAAAATATGCCACGTAAATGTCCTCTGAATCCGCTTAATAGGTTTTATGTTTTTTTTTTTCATTTAATTAGTGACGGGACGAACAAGTCGTGCTCCTGATGGTAAACTACACGTCTGTCTATAACAGTTGCAGTGCTTCTCAGAGCTTTAAATCGAAAAGATCTGAGGGGCATTGCCACTGCACTCGTTACAGTGGACATAAATTAACAAGACGTCTCATGTGCCTGTAATTTCACCAGCACCCTTACCCTTCAAACCCGGAACACAGTAATGCTGATATTACCGCTTCGCGGCAGAAATAGGTAGGCTGGCAGTATTACACTGGACGAACTCTTTCACAAGGAGCTCTACTGTTGTTTAAATGTGTACTTCGTATTTGTGTCATAAATAATGTGACCATTATTTTTTTCCTCAGAGCTGGACGCTTTTAATTTATCATTGTTTTAAAAATAAAACACATGTAAGATAGTTAAGAAATGTTTAATTATTAAAAAAAATACTATTAACTTAAAATGATGAAAAATTTTAAAAAAGAACTAATCTTGTGCAGTCTGATGATGATGGGGTGGTGTTAAATATTTTTCGCTATACCGCCATTTTTTAAATTTATTGTCACGTGTGTCCTGTTTTGTCAAAATGGTATATTTTATTTTGAGGACAGTGAGACACGAAATTTAGAAGCGGGACGTATGGTCACGTTAGTCGTGACCGTGACGACATGAACTACAACAGGAAATATGTAAAGCTTCCTCTAACAACAAAAATAGATATTACACATTTATAAGTAGTTAGTTAAGTCTAGTCCCTCAGGTCTAGTCTTAATTATACAGTGTTAAAAATCTACTAAACCAGCAGTCATTTTAACCGACTTGAAAAATGAGGAGGCAAGCAATTTGACTTATATTTTTTGTAATTCTTATTTGTTGAAAAGGTACCTTAGTAATTTGAATGGGACCACCCATTCAAATTAGAAGAAGATATCCATCGTGGAGGGTAGCAAAATAGGGAATGAAACCAGTTTATTGAATTTCACCCTCTTTCCGTTAATCTATTTCAATAAAACTTGGCATATAAATATAATTCCAATGCAATAAAACATTACGGTGATGTAGAGCTGGTCTGATGATGGAAATGGAAGACAGATGAGAGGAACTCCTCGATAGTGTGCAGTAGCTACCTTCGGGCTCCTGTTGTTAGTTTTGATGAGGATTTTATGTGTTTCAGTCATCGATGAGAAGACCATGGTACCGCAGCGAAAGCGGAAATAACTTCACGAGCAAGTCGTGTGCCGGGTGGTAAGCTTCATGCCTGTACATAACAGTTGGAGCTTAAAATCACAAAGATTTGAGGGGCAAGTCCCTGTAATTTGTAATGTGCCTGTAATTTCACCACCACCCTTATCCTGCAAAACCGGAACGCAGTACCACATTACTGCTTGGCGGCAGAAATAAGTGGCAGTACTTCCCTGGACAAACTCTTTCACAAGGAGCTCTACTGCTGCTAACAAAGTTTAATATAATCTATCGACATTGAAGAATGATAGTAATCAAATTAGGACCTCTCTATCCGAAATTGAATTACATGCCGTTTTTATTGTACGTCCAAGCTACAGAAATGAAAAAAAAAAACAATTTAAGTAGATACAGTGTTAATATCATGTTTTGTCCGTCTAAAGGTAGGAGTGTAAGTAGGGAAACTTAAAACTCTATTTATAATTTTTGCCAACTGTAATTTGAGTCTTTATTTAATCTTACTCTGTTCAAAAGTCGAATCTATTGATAGTTTTGCCGGCTGTAACGATTTCAATTTGTTGCATTTACACAATGCATAAATAAGAAAAAACAAATCTATGGATATAGTTATATTAAGGAAGATAAGATTCCATATGTGAAACGGACGCACATTCATCGATTACCATTCACGTGTATTATTATTGTACGTACCTCGTCTCGTGTTACGTCCATACATGATGAACTTTAATGTTTACTAATAATATTTCTCGAAAAGACGTCTGCATGTAGATCTCCTGGAAGTCTTCCCAGTTCAAAGGATAGGTCACTGAACTGTAATTATAAATAAAAATAAAAAGTAAATTAAATTCTTTAATTTCAGACGAGTTCCATAATTTGTTGATAATAATAGGAAAAGTGCTTATAAATTAGTGTTAGTAGATTTTCCAAATCCCCTTTCTCACGAAGCATTGGCACATGGAAGAGGTAATCCTACCATATACAGTTGGTAGGATGCTGTTGGGGCTGTTCCACACTCTGCGCATCAGAGATGCTGTCTTTTTCTGGAGTATGGCAGTAAATTCATCCGTCTCATACTCTGCAAACATCCTCTAAAAATATAATTGCACTGTACACGTAGGGTCTCCAGTTTGGTGTAGTCAACTTTGATAGTACGCTTTAAAAAGAGTTATTTTTGCTCTTGTATGCACCGGGAAAACCTACAGATCAACATATTACCTCTTACCGCTAGAGCGATACGCTCTCTTTTAAAGTCGGCATTGTCCTTAAGGTCGTCGGTAACATAATGACCTAGATATTTAAAACTATTTTTTTTTATAATCGAGATATGAATAATTATCACAAATCTTTTTTGATAATAATCTATTCTCGGCCCATCACTCTGAGACATAAGTTGACAAGTCCCATGTGACTGTAATTTCACTAGCATTAATAGCACCATCATCATCATCAACCCATTTATACGTCCCACTGCTGGGCACGGGTTTCCTTTCAGATGAGGGTTTAGTTTAGGCCATGGTCTGCCAAGCTGGCCCAATGCGGATTGGGGCCTCACACGTTTTTCCGAGGGTTGTGAACCTTCTTCAACGCCCAGGTTTCATCATTATTTTCCTTCATTTTCCTTATGATAAATTTCAAATTAAACTTAGCACATAAATTCCGAGAAACTCACAGGTGCGTGCCCGGATTCGAACCCACGACCCTTTGCTTGAGTGGCAGTAGGTCAAACCGTTACCGCTTAATAGCACCAGCAATCTTATATTATAATACATCGTTTGATGGTCAACGAAGATCACCGAATCACTAATAAAATCCAATATTGTTTTTTGTTTCTTTCGTTATTTGCATTATTTTTGAAATACATACGAATTAAGTAGGTGTGATATTGTATTGAGTAACTCTATGATGTTAAAAATCTTTCCTTAAGAAACTTAGATTTCCCATACAAATTATCCGATTAGCTGTGTATTATATGGGACGAATAAGAAACATCCCGAAGGAAAATGATAACGTCCACTAACACGCGGCTAAATGACAAGTTGTCAAATATCAGATTTAAATCGCAAAAGGTAGAGCTCAAAATTCTCTAATTAATCCTCAAAAGTTTGCGGAATTACATCTAATCATCATTCCCTAGTTTCTCACCCTTAGAGCTGGAATATTTTCTTCAAATTTAAATAGGACAAATACCGAAACCTTCTTTAAAAAAAAAGAATCATCGATGTCGGTTCACAAATGCCAGTAATCACAAATATCAAACAAATTAAAACAACGTCCCAAAAGTCCCATGTGCCTGTAATTTCGCCTGCATTCCGGTTTGGGAGGGTAATGGCTCTCCCAAACCGGAGTGCAGTAATGCTCACATTAAATCTTGGTAGCAGAGGTAAGATGGCTGTAATTCCCTGGACGAATTCTTATTCTATATTTGCTGTATTATTACGAAAATTACTAATAAAACGCACACACTCAGCCCCGCACTACACCCAAACTCATGAGACAAATAAATGTAGGTCATACAAATATTTCTCCCGGCCCTGGAATTGAACCCGGGACCTCTGCGTGTCAAACCAGCCAGGTAACTTTTTCGGTTCGATAAGGTTCGGCCACAGAGACAGTTACTATTACTACAAGTACTCATGTTACCATCAAGATTTTTTTGATGATTATCACAGAAAAACACGCATAAAACAAATGTATCAGTGGATTTAAAATACAAAACGAATGTAACGGTATGTACCGGCGTGCGCGGAGGAGTCGCTGGAAAGGCTGTCCTTCATGGTGGCAGTGCGCAGGATCAGGCCTGCCTTCGGGTACGCTCTACGCTCGTTCCGGGAAATTAAACCTCGAATTGAGAACCTCATCCTTTTGCTTTTGAAGTCGGTTAAAAACAGTTGAGTTTAGTTAAACTGTCCGACATTATCGGAACTTACCTTAATGATATATAGCTAAAATATCATTAAACAATTCCAATGTAAAACTGGGTTACGGTGTTTCTTATGATATCTCAAAAATGATTTTGTCGGGTGACAGAATTGATCAAAGAATTGTTCGAGTATCGTGGGTAGAAATCACTTTCTGAAGAAGCATTCCGTATGAATTTTTAAACAGCCTATATACAGTAATTATTGATACAAAATAAAAATATAAATTGTAATTGTGAAATACCTTGGCACTGCAAACATAGCACGAATGACCAATTAACGTATCATATTTCCCAACATTAACAATGTGCAAGTTATGCGTGTGCTAATTAGAATGATTGACTATGTACTCCATTTGTTACTATGTACTACATTATGTGCACATTACAAAAATAAACTGTAGGGGTAAAGTTGCTGTCAAAGAATACGTAGAAATTCGAACAGTATTCCTAGTGCTAATTAATATAAATAGGTTTTATTGGTCGCTCTAATGACATTGATGACCTCGGTTAACTAACACCGTGGGCGCTGGATGAGGGAGTTCCGGGTTCGATTCCCGATAGGACCAATTTGGGAACTGGACGTTTTTATTTTATTGAATGTCCAAAACGAGCGCGCCTCACTTACACGAAAATTAATTAATCTAATTTTAAAACAAATGCCGTTCAATTAATATAATTTTTATTTGGACCAATTTCACTTCCTATGATTAAACTTCATATTATGTTCATATTAAATTATAGAAAGTGAAATTGGTCCAAATAAAAATTATATCAATTGATCGATATTTGTTTTGAAATTAGTTCGTTTCATTATTTAAATTTAAATTATTATTTAATATTGTAGATAGAGAGTTGGAGAGTTGGAGTTGGAGTTACAAGAGTTGGAGATTTGAGTTATATTTTTCTGTATCTAATGGAGCAATAAACATGTTTGACTTAACTCCACTTATGCCATTCTTCCGTGAGGGGTGCGATATAATTCTTGTTTGATATAACATTCACATTTTAAATAGTTTTTTTTATATAATGCTCATATTACATAACATTTTATATATTGTCAACGTAGATAATATTTACGTGGTATAATACCACTTTTTATAAATAATAAGTTTAAAACCAACGCGCCATGGTACTCGTCTGTTCGATACTAGAAGAGTAAATTTAAAAACCGGAGTTGCGGAAACAGAGTTGTTCTTTATTGTTAATATGTCGTGGATTGTTAACAAAATATACATTAAACATTGGTTGTGTTTCGTTCTTGTATTTACTCGTAGAAAAACTATTGTATGCAATCGTTATAAAATTAGGACTTAAAACCTTAAAATACAGGGTGTAAATTTGAGACGGGGCAGCAAGGCCAGCTACCTTAATCGTTGTAGTTACAGGAAAACAGTTCGAGAAGACTATCCATGAATTTTGAAGATATTTTGATTGGCATTCACAGATTTTCAAAAAATGGTACAGTCAGCAAGATAAAAGGCAATTTGTACAAAACTTTTTTTTATGCCATTTGATCCGGTCTCTGGTGAGGATAGTCTCTATAGGACCAACTGAGGTAAGAGTACTCGAAATGTCAGAAATCGCAAAAAACTTTTTACCATACATTTTGTAGGGACATATTTAGTCATCAGTTATTCCAGGTAGTTAAGGAAATTAACAAATTAGTCTACAAATAAGAATTAAGTAAAAACAAATTAAAAAAACCTATTACTTAGGATTAACACGATCCTCGACTTTATGAATCCCATTACTTATGCAACTATTGCATAAAATTCTAATTTACGAGGTTTTTAATATTTACTTATTATTATGACCATTTAAACTACGGTACATAACTTTAAGCGTACCCTGAAAGAAAGAAACGTTTATTCAGCTTATTAAAACATACAGAACTTAAAGAAACGTTATATAATGAAAGGCACCATAACACGAGAGTAAAACGAGCCGAAAGGCGAGTTACATAAAAACATCACACGAGTGTTTTAATGCCTAATTATGTACAGTTACATATACTGCTTTATCTGTACACATATTATAAGCTCTCTATGTGTTCAGGAGCCGCATGTTATGACTGGCGAAATGGCGGCACATAAATACTTTTCTCACGCATGTCACACAACCGTAGAATTTGTTTAACTCATAAACAAACTAGAGGCGGCCCCAACTATCATATCGTTCGATATCAAGTAACGTGTGAAATTTGTTAAAATTATTTGGTATTGACCATTTCATTTCGAAGAAAACTTTTATTTTTTTTCCATCCTTTATGAATAAAACTTCATCTCAACTGATATTAGAATTGAGGTCGAATCAAATTGTTTTGTTTTTCAGAGATGTTCGAAATTTGAATGTAATAATAAAATCGAATTTGATGTTATTAACAATAATAACATTTTCGCAGATCTATATGAAATTTGTTCTAACTATACTGGCCGTAATTTGCGGTTTTTGAACACATCATAGAGGGTTTATGATATGTTTGTAGACAAATTAATGAATACAAATTATAAGCTGAAACGGATCCAAATCAGCATGTGTCACAGCACAGCTCGCCTGACCTGGTTTTCAGTTAGAATCACTTTTATAAGATAATATTGCACGAATGTGCTAATGTTATTAACACTAAAATTATATTTTATTATGTTTTTTTCTTATATTTTTTGTTTGACGATCTCAATATAAGTTCTAATACTTTGACTTGCAGTGCAATTTATACTGTAATATTTTATTTGACAAATAAATGGTTCTGAATCTGAAATTATTACATGAATTGAATGTATGAAATATTGTAACAAGTGCACAATTTCTTCTATTTAACTATACTTCTCTTAAAAAATGTAAAAAAAAACAAAAACAAACAACTTTTCTAAAAAGAAACAAAAATAGAAATAAACGAAATTGTTACCTAGTTGGAGCTCTAGATTACTGTTTCATTTTAATTTTAAAAGATTACATTATTGTATGTTAACCGAAAAAGCGGTATCCAGGTACGTAATTAAAGAATATTGTCGTGGACGCAATTTTATTACTTCTATCGTACATACATATACAATTGTGGTAACACATTAATTTTAATTATTACATCCAATGGAAGCATATTTGGTAAAAATAGGTAAAACACAATTGACCTGTGTAAATTTTACAGGATTTTCACTTGGTACAACCATGGTACAACATAGAAATGTATATCGGCTTTATTATAAAAACACTTACACATAGCACTTTACCTAGAGTCGCATTAATTTTCATAAAAACCTCACGGTCGTATTCTAGAACTCTACTCAATGCTCAAGTCGGGATTTGAGTATGGTTTAAAGCACTCGAACTCATACTCAAGTCCCTGCCATTAGAGTCGTATTTCCAGTGCTTGAAATCATACTCAGATCCTGACTTGAGCATTGAGTAGAGTTCTTGAATACGGCCCTAAGAGTCGTATTCCAGAACTCTACTCAATGCTCAAGTTAGGATTTGAGCAGACTTGAGTATGATTTCAAGCACTGGAAATATGACCCCAATGGCAAGGACTTGAGTATGATTTCTAGTGCTTTGAATCATACTCAAATCCTGACTTGAGCATTGAGTAGAGTTCTAGAATACGACCCTAAGAGTGTCTACAGATTAGACGCTTGTGGAAACGTTGCAGTGGCGCCACTTTGACGCGGCAGCCGCGCGTGTATCGACTTTTTCAGAATCGACGAAAAACGAACTACTCACTTCCCTCAAAAAATCATTAAAATGTATGTATATGTATTAATAATTATAACAAACTAGTGGAGTAATTTCACAAAAAATAATTGAATATCAATTCAATAAACATTTAATCTATATGTATATATTTAAAAATGAAATGGAAAAAATAATTTTATTTTTTAAATAAAGATTATTTTGGCCAGAACTAGCTGACATAAAATGTGTCTCATTTTGAGTTAAAGTTTAGAGATATTTAAAGATATCTTTTGATTGTTTCTTACAATTTTCTACCAACGGTTTTTTTGACGTGTAGAGAATAAAATTTTACGTTCAGTAATGATATATGACCGTGAGGGGTGGAGGAGGCTACACCGACAAGAGCATGGCTCTTAAATAAAATGAATGAATGAATGATATATAGCTTCAGTGATTTTTAGTTCACTAATATGATTGTGAAGGCAAAAGCGGCGTGCATGTGTCACGACAGTGGCGCTGTAATTGCGCTTCTGATGTATGAATATAGGTAGTGCGGAGGGAAGAGATGGGAAAAACTGCTTATTTTTACAAACGTTTCAACGTTGCAGCTTTTTAAAAAAGCGTGCTTTTTTAGATGCTTTTCACTTAAACGCTTTTTAGTTTGAAGCTTAAAAAATCGTTTAGAAAAAAGTTTAAGCGCATAGACTTTTATGTTAAAAAAGCATGCAACTTTGTGTTGATAGCGAAAAGCAAGTGTAGACCACTAAAGGTTATAAGATAAGTAAATTTATTTGTAAAACACACGTTTTGTTTTAATTTATGAAATTATTATACACATTGACGAATTAATTTGTTTAAGAAATATAAATGATGGGACTTGAAACTTAGGCACGATGTAAAAAATGAAATTTTTGAGTATACAACTGACCAACGCTTACGCATATAGTAAAAAGCGTGCTTAAGTGCTTATTTTAAAAAGCAAACTTTTTAAGTGGTTTTCGTTTAAACGCCACCATGGCGCCACTATAGCGTCACCTACAGGGTTATTTTTAAGATAGGTACTGACAACCTCGTGAGATTACATTACATACATCATAAACAACAATTTTAGTTCAATAACTTTTTACGCAACAAACCAAAAATATGCTATCTGACACTTTTTAGTTCTGTATTTGGCAGGAAGAGTCTTAAGGTCGTATTCTAGAACTCTACTCAATGCTCAAGTCAGGATTGCACTGGAAATACGCCCCTAATGGCAGGGACTTGAGTATGGTTTCGAGTGCTTTAAACCATACTCAAATCCTGACTTGAGTATGATTTCAAGCACTGGAAATACGACCCTAATGGCAAGGACTTGAATATGATTACTAGTGCTTTAAATCATACTTAAGTCCTGACTTAGCATTGAGTAGAGTTCTGGAATACGATCCTATGAGTCGTATTCTAGAATTCTACTCAACGTTCAAGTCAGGACTTGAGGATGATTTCAACACTGGGAATACGACCCTAATGGCAAGGACTTGAGCATGATTACTAGTGCTTAAAATCATACTCAAGTCCTGACTTGAGCGTTGAATAGAGTTCTGGAATACGATCCTTAGAGGATGGAAAAAATAAAGGAATAGTCTAAGGTAAGAGTAAGCTATAGCGTCGTGCCCGATGCCCTACACTCGTCGAAAAAAATTGACAAAAACATCCAAATTTTGATAAATAATAATTTACTTCCATTTTAAAAATATACTCTATTTACCTATTCCAAATAAAGAAATTTTTTTATGTGCCTAAGTGAATTCCCAAATCTCGAAAAAATCCGGGACAAACAAATTTAGTCGTAAGGCAGTCTCCACTTTCTGTTTCTGTTTATCAAAGTTAAGGTAAATAAACTACCTATTCTAATCACTGATTTATTAAAAGGTCATGGAATAAAATTTGTTGTTTATGATGTTAGTAATATAGTCCTGAAGGTTTTAGACCTTGGTCTGTTGATAATTTTTGATAACCCGGGTCGATTGCGACCCGTGCGTTATGTGATGATGCAAATGATTTGATCATATGTTCGATCTTTTGTGGTTCGATATGGTGTTTAAAAGTGTCAAATTATACAATTAGCTTTTATTTTTTCCTGCTGATGAGTAATGTATAGTTAAATGCATCACTGATAAACTACACTTAGGAAACTAAAATTTCTTTCTAATAAAAGTAACACCTACAAAACAAATATACATAACAAAAAACTTATGAGCATTCAAAATTACTAATTTATTATTCATTAATATTAGCTAGTGCACTCATAAATAAATTCTTTTCTTGATAGTCGTCTTCACAAAGTCAAACAATCATTTAAGGGGCAATGTATACGCTTCTATAACAAGATTCCGGTTGATATACAAAATTTGCCTTTCACGAGGTTTAAAACTATAGTGAAACAAAAACTTTATACTAAAGGTTATTATACAACTTCTGCGTACTTGGATGACAAAAATCCGTGGTAGTAACCCGTTTAGCTCATGGAGGTAGTCTCAATCTGATGTTTCAAATAAAAAAATATTGTAAATGTTATTTACAAAGAGCAACCCCTAGAGTTTCTTACTCATTCTTCTTAGGGGAATCTGCCTTACGAATGAGCGGTAGAGTTTAACCATTGTGACGATTTCAAGTGTAATAATGCTTACCTATGAAATAAAGATTATTTTGAATTTGAATTTGAATTTGAAACACAACTTACCGAAAAACGGATTAAACTTACAAAATTACCATGTAATGGACACTACGCCACGGAGCAATTAGGATAAATGATTGATAGACTCATTGATCCGTTAACCTGTTGACTCGTTGATCGATGTCTTGACTTTTTGGTTCGATCGAACGAAGGTTCTATCGAACGAGTGCTCTATTGAACAAATGTTCGACCAAAACGAAGAGTGAGTAGGCGAACCGTGTCGTGATCTATGGTCGTGAGAGGGGATTTCACGTGAGAGTAAACGAGACAACAATAATATTCTGAATTGTTGAATAATCTCTAAAATTGTAGTGATAAAGTCGAATATTGCGCGCATGACCCATGAAACTCTTAAATGATCGGGTTATTTAGAAGCTAGTAAGCCGGGTTGTCGGGTCACGTATGCTGTTCGAACCATTTTAATTCGATCGATCACGATCGACACACGTCTAGTAAGTATTTTACAAATAATCCTGCATAAGCGTCTAACTTGAAAGCGCCCTAAAACTTACAGATCAATCAATTTTTAAACTACGAGCAGGAGAGATACTGCATATATGCATTGTAAAAGGTATTGCATACAACTTATACGTTACTTCAGGGATCTACTAACTACTTATTAACGCTTGCTATTAATAGCTTGACCGAAAAAGGCATAGGTACACAGTTTTTCTCGGCTCGCCGATACGAAGCGCGTTTTCACTGTAATTATAGAATATACGAAAGAAGCCTCCCCGTACAATACCATTTCTTTCCAGTACATCTGGCGCTCACTGGGCAACAATCGGTTTCTTGCGACGGTTGGCAAATAATTTCATCACAATGGTAAACATTATAGAGTATGCCATCGATACGGTAAGAAGAATCTAATTACATGGACTCTGGATGCTATTCGGTGTTGATAAGTCTGGTGACTCCTTTAATGGTTAATTCAGTCAATATTTGGGCTTTCATTCCGGGAATTGCGGCCCCGAGAATGTCGAGTCTTGGTCATTTTTTTGCATTTTCGAGAATCGAGATTGATATTTTCAGTTTCGGGAATATGGAAACTTTTGAGACTTAAGTCTAATCTACTAAAAATAAGTTTAATCTACTAAAGTACAATAAGAGTATTTATTTTGTTCTGGTTACATGACAGAACTGTACAGTGGAGCTCAGTAAATTTGTGGAGAGAACGATAGTAATAAAACCAGGTCCTCTCTATCTGAAACCAATGATTAACTATATTAAACTCCCTTTTGTTTGTTCGTTACGTGTCCACTACTGTAATGTGAAATAAAAACTTTCATAAATAATTTATGTTTTTATTAAACGAGTAAATATCATGTCGTAAATGCGTAATGGAAAACTACTTCTTAAAATAGTCTCGAAAGTCCCGTTTTTCCCTAGTCTTTCATTTTCATCGAGTCTCGATTATTTTTCTCGGGACGTGGAAATGAAGCTAGATTGAAACACCTAGTCAATATTGTACATATCCAAGACTCCCAAGGCGGTGTACCTATTTTCTTTTTAGGATTTTTAATCACAGTTGATTTCCTCGAGACAATTGATCGTTTAACCTTATAATATATATAATATTATGTGATCGTGAGCTGTCGTTTATTCATCCCCGTTTGTTCCATCGACGTTGTCGAAATCGCAGTCGCTAGCTGGCGTCACGCAAGGCAGTTCCATCTGGGTACCAAACTCGGCTTCGTATAAAACTTGTTGGATTTTTAAGCGAGCGACGGCGTTTTGCTTCGAGTTCAACCTTTTCAAAGTAGAGGCGCAGCTGAGGAGGAACAGTTCGTCCGGGTCCGTTCTGTTGCACTGTTGGCACGGATTCTCTTCGTCGGTGGAACTCGTACGGAATTTTTTGGGAGATGGCTGGGAAGTATCTTCGTCTTCATCTTCGAATTTCGATTCTGTGAACGATGACAACGTCAGATCGGGGTCCGAGTCCTCGGCTTCGCGCTTGGACGCACTGGGAACACGAAAAATACAGTTGAAGTTCTAATTGAAAACGATCTTTTTAAGAAGCTCCTTGTGAAAGAGATCGTCCAAGGAAGTACTGCCACCTTACCTATTTCTGCCGCCAAGCAGTAATGTGAGCATTACTGCGTTCCGGTTTCCAAGGGTAAGGGTGCTGGTGAAATTACAGACATATCGGACTTGTCAAGTTATGTATCAGGATGACGAGTGAAGTGGCTAGTGCCCCTCAAATCTTTGCGATTTAAAGCTCTGAGTGGCACTGTAACTGTTATGGACAGGCGTATCGCTTACCACCAGACCCACGGCTTGTTCTTCCCGTCACTTGTTAACATAAAAAATACATGCAATGATTTACTTGGCAATTAAGATTTAAATCTAGCTTCAAAAGTCCAAAGTCAAAAACTCGACATACTCATGTATCTTACCTAATTACACTTACTAAAATTTTTACATGTATGAGTGGTTACTATAGTGACAAGGTCAGAGGGTTAACTACAGTTACAGCTAACATTGTATAATATGTACTTAAAATTTGTATGAGGGTGGTGACGTTACCTAGGTCAAGGCTCCGTCATTCGCTCAAGGGTACGCGATAAGTGTCTACCGCTGAGTGTACCGACGTGAGCACAAGCGCTCATACAAGTCTTTCATTTGAGTAATCGGTTCCGCACGATTGCATACGGCGGGCAACGTTATGTTCACCTCTCTGTGCGTGTGCTTAAGTTTCTTTTTCCTCATAGTGAGCGCCTGGTGTCATGAGTCAAATTTAGTAGGTATTTTGTATGAGCGTGATGTATCTATTACGTAGTAACTATTAAGTCATCTATGCCTATGTACCTTTCTTTGGGCTCAACGTGGGGCAGTAGAAACTTCATGGCGTAGTGGTAGGGCCAGCGCGTGCGCCCGCCGTGCGTGCGCTGCAGCTTGATGAATGAGTCCCGCAAAGAACGCCAGCGCTTCTTACATTCGGCCTCTGCTTCGAGAACAATAACTAGTGTCAGGTATAAATGTACCACGGGGATGCCACTGCGCTGAAGTCCACAGGTCTCGTAATACTGGTCATTTTGTACTTCAAAACTTACCTGAAACATGAAGCACCTCCTGCACTTCTTTCCAGGCGTCGTCACGCAGCTTTGTTTTGTTGAACCCGCTCACCGACTTGTCATACAGTATCGGCCTCTTTTCCACCTCCTTGATCAAATCGATCTCGTTCATTGTTCGCTTCGTAATTCTCTCTGTCGCGAGCCACCAATCAAAACTTCGCGCGGCGCGCGAAACTTTGTAATTATTTTGCGAAATCGAAGTTCTAAAACGTAATACGCACTAGACACTAAGTACCTAATTCATTAACTGTTTGTATTGTAAGTTGTGACTTTAGGAAAACTGTTAATTGTCGCAAAACTTACAAGGTATTTAACGAATTCGGGAACTAGATAAATCGAAAATGTTGATTTTGTGCTGTGGAAAAGTATAAAGTGGCAGTGGTAGTGCGTCGGGGGTGTGTTAGATGGGGTGTGTTTGTCGGCAGGCGGCCGGCGTATGTACTGAGTTTGTCGCCGCGCGGCCCGCGCGCGCCGCACGGTATCGAGCGACGCGGTGCGGCATCGGCGCGGTGACGCGGCGCCGCAGCTTCTAGTCCTTTAACACAGGGCACCACTCAGGAAGTATGCGCCCTATCTTTATTTATTTATTTAAAGAAAGATTAACAATAATAGTGACAACTGAGAGCCAATTACACAAAAAAATATATAAGAAAAATCTGGGTGCACAATTTACCAGACTTATTATATAAAACATAAAAAAAGAAAAACCACAGAAGTTGTAAGCCTCACTAAGAGTCAAAGAAGTGCCCACGCAGTGCCCTTATTGCCGAAATTACACTCGTATTGAAAATATCCAGACCAAAAGTATTACATAAAATGTTAAAACTAAAATTAATAATTTTTATTTTCATCATTACCTATGTGTCATCAAACAGCCATACATTGGATCGGTTACGCAGATCGAATATACTAGTTTGTTGTAATCATAGCAACGTAAGTACTACCACTACCTATAGTAAGAATATTGTGGAAGACTGATAGGTAATAGGCTCGCAGGCTGTATTTCAAGATACAGGCCCCACAATAAATATTTAAATCGAGGTAGCATTTTAAATGTTGGACTGTGTAGGTTCAACCGTTTCTCAGTCGTGTGAAAATGTCCTAACTACACAGCACAAATCGTCATCTGGTTTCTAATACCTACATACATACACAGGTATACATACACAACGAACTCTACACAATACCGGAACAATTTTAAGAGGAAATACGACTGTAACGGAAAATTCTGCCACTTGAAATGTAGCCCCAAATGACGTTCCACCGCGCCGTACTTCGACCCTGTACAACTCGCCCCTTGTTAAACCCGTCACCCCTCTAATCAATGATTTAAATGTATACGATTATCAACTCTATTGTAAAATTATAGAAGTCTTCTTAGTGAACTATTTGCCCTGTACTTTACAGTCAGTTGTTTTGCAGACAATAAAAAGAATGAAGTCCGTTTCATACATCAACACCGACCAACAATTTCAAGTGTAATTTGCTTACTTAGGAAATAAAGAGGTTCTCAATTTTGAAGTAAAATAAATAAATACAATAATAAACTTAGGTACCTACTTAGTAAAACCGGACTTAAGTATACTGTTACGCTATTTTGAGAGAAAAACTTACTTTAAAAAACCATCACATTGTTAATAGGTGCCTACTAATGAGTTTGTTAGACGTAGCCACAGAAATCTAAATAAATTATTTCCGTGTACTAATTATGATTATTATTTATTTATTACGCATTGCCTACAAGCCATCAACTTAAAAATACATATACCAAACAAGAAACTCAAATCGTAACTAACTTATGTAAGTATGTACATGCTTAAGATAAAAAAAATCTTTTGTGTAAGTAACTACAAAAACCCGCAATGTTTGTCGACCTACCGACCAAAATTATATATGTATAAATAACTTACAATAATAATAAATATGGGCTATAAAGCCATCAGCTTCAAAAAGTTGCCAAAAAAGTTGCAAAAAGCCACTGTTAAGTGGAACAAAAAACTAAAAATTTCATATAATTTAAATAAAAATGTATGTACTGAGTGTGCCCACAAAACCGCCATCTTGTACCTGTTTTAGCGAAAACTATAAAAGATATACGCGAAATCTAAAATGGGCACTTTGTTACTCCCTTTTATATGTATTACCGAATCTATTTCAAAATGTTAACATAAGAGGGAGCAGAGGAAAAATTCCTAATCTTCGATTTGATTTTAGAGGGGTATATCCACTTTAAAGTTAAAAATAAAATATTGTATGAGTAACTGCACGATATATTCAAGCATATACAGTAATCAGAAACATAAAACAATAAAGTTTCCTCGATAGATAAAAATCACGAAATGACCTCTAATTTTCACATTTTTTCGATTCATCCCCGAAATGCTACAGGTTATTAGGACAAAAATTAGATAATTAATTATATTTATGCATGATCGAGAACTGTCACTACGGATTTTCTTTTAATCCCTTTAGTTTTAGAGTTATTCCGCTAAAACGAATTTGGTACTTTTAATGCGCAAAATTCAACATCTCCTGTCGCATGTCACGCGAACTTCAGGCATATATTTGTCTCACAAATGTGGGCGGAGCCAACGACAAAACTTTTTTGGCATGCTCCCTCATAAGACCGTTAGTCATTAATATTTATAGGTACCGTCACGTTAGCGAATTTATTTTATTTTTGTATATTTTTGTGACGTGGTATATGATTGGTCAAATTAGGAAAGAAATTATAAATAATATTAAAAATCAAAAACTTGACAGATATCGTTGTTAAAAATAGGTTGCATCGCGCAACGTGACTAAAAGGACAACACTACAATATTCGATAGTGTTACAAACTGATGATGGTTTCATAGCCAAAACTTTTTCTTGTGAAAAAAAAAAGATATTTTGACATAACATTGTATTTATTTATTTATTCGTTGAGCATTGGCTATAGAGCCATCAGCTTAAACCGTAGAGGGAGCTCCACGGCTTAAACCTTAAAGGATGGAAAAAAATAAGCTTAAACAAGCAAGAAAGGATTAAGAAACTTAAAACGTAATAATATGCAAATAAATAAATTAAAGTATTAATACTTAAAACTAAAAATTAATTCGTGAAAAACTGTAACTACAAAAACCCGCCTTTTTTTGACATAACATTGGAAATAAATAGAGGTGTAGACCAATTCTAATTTTAAAAGATTGATTCATTATTATAGATCATTGTGTGACATCACATTAATGGTCATGAATTTTGAAGGTTCAATGACAACCACAAATTGATCAGCTTAATTTTAAAATTTTATTCCATGAATGTTGATTATTTCATGCGCAAAGTATTCTTATTTTTCCAAGTGACTGAAATACATTTCAATATAATATGATTTTTATTACGTGTTCAGCTTACAACAGCTAAACAGTTACACAATAGTTAAACAACAAATTCTGCAAACAGTAATAATAAAAACAAGAATAAATAAAGCATCTAATTCGTTTTAAAGATCATCTTTGAAAACTTTGGCACTTCCATGTTTACCGATGCAATATTGAACAGTGGCGAAAACTTTTAGCAGCCTTCTTTCTACTGCCTTAAAATGATCTTCAGTAGCAAGAACATTTCCTTGGAAAGAAGATAAAAGTTTAATAGTTTCAGTTAAACTTCCACCAGTAAGCATTTTTAGATGTTTCCACGTAGACATTGATATCCTGAAAAAAAGTTTTGAGGATTATATTAATAATAATAATAATAAATAAATAATTTATTTGGCATCCAAGACCAACTTGTTAATAAATACAGACATTTTTAAACTTATGACTATTGTTAGTAAACACAGAGACAAACATAAAAACACGCATTATTTCGCTCGAGGCGCCGCCGATTAACCCATCACCTCACTAGAACCGCAAACGTTTTCAGGATGCCGTTTGGACTAGAACGCAGTCTAGAGAGTAGTAACGCCGTCTTTTTTCGTATCACAGCAAAAACGTCGTCTACTCCCGCTTGAGCAAACATTGACGCTACAATGTCGCGGTAGTCCCTACAGCATCCTGAAACAGTTATTATATTGAACGCGCAGGGCGCCGAGTGCCTTCTGCGTAGGTATAGTTAACCCACAGATGTTCTGTGTCTTGGATGCAGGGGCAAAATTTACAGAAATTACAATGGTAACGTCGTTATTATCGACCTCATTTATTTCGAGTTTGAATTGGAAACAGCCTAAATTATTTTACAATTTTTATAAAGCTTTACAATTTAGTTTTTTTTTAATATTTTGCGGTGCTCAATAGTCCATGCAGCAGTTGTTCGTGTGACCATCGTACCCTAATATCTGCACGAGGAAAGATCTCTATGTGGCCACAGATAACGCAGTCGAGGTGGCAACATATTATTCAAAGTCAATAAAGGCTTAAAATAAAAGAAGCATCGACACGATAAAAAGAAAAAGTACTTTGGTTATGTTACATTCAAAACTTACATGCAGCATTGATAAAGTGGCGCTAAAATATCTAACTCATCCACTGTAGGGTTTCCTAAGCCCTTTCCATTGTCCATGAAGAGGATTTTATTTTTATATACTTCATATCGATGTCGATCTCCATTTTGAATTAAAAAATCAAATATAGCTATATCCACTAAATTCAGAATTCTTGTTGTACTTAGTCCATTGACCAATTTTCTGAAATTAAGTAAATCATTACGAATATTATGATTCATGCAATGAAACATTAACATATGTCTAGTTGAAAATTCAGTGATATTTTATCTCTACATATCACATCATTATACTATCATTATCTACATGTTGTATTTTAAATTCTTGGATTGTTAAATTGATAATATATGATAGTACATTGTATTATACTTTTATGGACTTAAACTTTCAGGTTTTACATTTCTTTATTTATTTTGGAAGATTTACAGCAAAATTTTAACAATAAATATACGCATGTTAAATAACAGGTGAAAGTGCTAATTACAAATCTCCACTTCAATTGCAAGTATTATTAAAATATGCATATATTTCGTTACTTACTTACAAAAGTCATTGTCTGTTTCCCATTCCATTTTTTTACTATTATAAGAACGTCGCCATGGAGACTGATGAATTTGAAATGATTTGTCCAAATAAAGTATAGCTGCTCCTTCAATATCTCCTTTTTCGTCTGGACAAACAGTTTCGTTTTTACGGCAATAGAAGCATTTTCCATAAATGCACACTGTGCCGTTGCCTGCAAAAATATAACAATTGTGAAAGTATCTGATGACAAAGAAATTTTCGTATATAGCAAATTAAGTTGCTTGATAAAGAATTATAATTATTCATTACATATAATCAATCCAGCTTAGAGTTTCTCATTAGTAATTTGTATATTACAAATTATAATTACAGGCAATATTGTATGTCATTCTTACCATACTTCACCGTTGTTTTTTTTAGTCCCAAACTTGCTACAGGTATAATTTCTTGATAAAGATTGATTTTTCTAATAACCGATGGCGCAATCCATTTGAAATTCATTACCGTAGCTAAATAATAGGCAAATACTTCAGAATTATACCGGTCAAAACCAGCATAAATGTTACCATTTATCACAGTGCTCAGCTTGTATCGTTTTGGCTTAAAGTACAGTTTTTGATTTCCCTGAAATACAAAATACGTCATTTTAATAATTGTAAAGCTACTGTATATTTATACCATGGTTGATATAAAAACATTGGCACATTTTCAGGTACGATCCCATTTCTTTAAACGTTTAACAGGCAATTATGTAGGTGGTGTCAATTTAAAATTTAACTGTGCCAATAATATGTAATGTAGGTCATTGGCATTGGCAATTTATAAATGAACTGATCAGTTCAACATATTGTGAAATGTTACCTCTAATACAAGTAATAACTTCAGTTGGGTGCCTTTTGGCGCATTATCCACAAGGACTATCTGGGATGTGCGCATTGCTTGAAGTATTTTTCCAGCTGCTCCATTCTGTTGGGGGAAAAGTGACTCCTCACTGGACCACTATAAAAATGTTAAAGATTAAATTATTGACCAAAAAAATGATTGATAAATTAGTTTTCTTAGTACATTTCCTTACCTGTTGCGTGTCTAACCAAATATCCTTTACGTTGATATTATTGTTTGAAGCATTGAAGGAACGCAAAAGATCTGTTTGCACGGTAGCAAATTCAGGATTTTTGTTCTTATACTGATTGTGTAAATAGTTGAGATAATGATAAATATCTTTATATACATTTGGCCCGAAATCGGGTTTAACATCAGGCACATTGATATTTGCAGGTCTTCTTCCTACAGTATTCAAGGTATAGAAAAAATATACATTCAGACCAACAAAAATAACAAGAAAAATGGAAAACCCAAAAGCGTAATTCAAAGTCATAATTTAAGTAAGCACTTTCAGAAACGTAACATTTCAAATGAATAAACTAATGAAACAATTGTTCATAATTGTTGGTTTATTTGTTGTTTAACTTACATGACTTTATTTAAAGTGTCTATATGAAATTTAAATTTTATTTTCATATTTTTTTTTATTATCAACTGTATTAATACATATTATTAACTTTATTTTTTGCACAGTTTATTGCAATTCCAGTAAAGAATTGAGTTAAACGGAAATTTAATGCACATTCAACTCTATCAAATAACCTGAAATAACTAAGCGACTGTCTATAGATAACAAAATCAGTAAGTATGAACTGTCAAATTTCGTTTACTATATTGCGTTTTGTTGATGATGTTGTTGTCAGAGTGTTGGCACCCAATATAATAATAATTACTTTACAAAGTATTATGCATTACTTTTTTATATTACTGAATATTGATATGTGATTTTAGGCTATTAATGAAAAGTACACTCCGAGTTCTAATTATTATTCTATTAATTCAAATAAATAAATATATCAATTTCAAAAAACTTCTTGTTGACAAGTTGACTAGTTTCTTAACATTATTGTTCAGAATGCTTAATGAAATATAAAAGATAGTAGCAAAAAAGGTAGGTACTTATTATAAGAGAACTGCCATAAATTATTTATATTATTTTTACAATATAATTTTAATGACTATATAAGCGGAAAACTCGATACTTGCGAAATCTTAAAAGGCAGCCATTTTAAACCGTCAATAAAAATAATAAAATCGATTTGAATAAAAAATCACGATCATAAAAAAGATCGATTCATTACTGACTACTACACTGAGTTCAGTGTTTAAATCATGTTTTTAAACTCTCCACAACTCTAGTCTTTGTTTTGTTATCGCCTTTCGTCGTGAGTTGTTATTTTAGTAAATTTCATGAATTTTGGTTGAAGTTGTGCTTTTTGGTTTATTTAAATCCGTGATTCTTTAAGACAAGTCCCGTAACAGGAATAACACGGTAAGTAGCATACAATATTTCTTGAAAATAATTTAACTATCTCCAATACGAGTCAGCTGACTTCTGTTTGCCGCTATTATTTATTTTAAAAAGTATTATATTGTTTAATGAAAGAGGTTAAAAACGGTAGAATACAAATACTATTTACTGCACTCAAATATAAAAACAAAAGGCGTAAAACAGGACAGGTACAACAAGCGGTCTTATAAGTAGTAAAGTAATTCTGTGTTTAAAGTATAAACAGGTTCAACTGTGACGAGTTGGGAGTTAAAATTAAAATATTAACTTACGGCTGGTGTTTACTGAACTGGGGCACTCTATAGTCAATTCGTTTAGGTACTTGACTAAATGTAAACAATCTTGAGATGTTTATTTAATGAAATATACATTTATAAAATGATTTTTACTTTCTTTCAAATACAAAATACAAATAAGTACTTAGCTTTATATGAAATTGCATGCCTATTTTTATACCTATTGATTTGTAAAGTAAATGTTTCAATAAAAAGATGTATCAAGATTGTTTACATTTAGTTAAGTACCTAAACAAATGGACTATAGACCAATGTATTCAGTTGTTTGAAGACGAAGGTTTTATTGTAATTCAAAAGTGCTCACATCACGGAAGACCCCATTGACATCAGTTTTCAGGTAAATATTATGTTTAATTGAAGTGCTCATTAAGTCCTATTTATTCCCTCACAAGCTAGGTTAAATATTTGGTTCAACTTTAGAATACGTAACACCAAAATAATTAGCAGTATTTTTTTATAATATCATGCGACGGGATGAAGAAGTCGTGTGCCTGGTGGCAAGCTACACACCTGTCCATAACAGTTTCAGTGCCACTCAGAGCTTTAAATTGCAAAGAACTGAGGGGCACTCCCACTGTCACTCTGAGACATAAGTTGACAAGTCCCATGTGCCTGTAATTTCACCAGCACCCTTATCCTTCCAATGTTCACATTATTTCTTGGCGGCAGAAATAGGTAAGGTGGCAATACTTCCCTGTACGAACTCTTTCTCAAGGAGCTCTACTGCCACTGAAACTTTAATAAACTATTGTTTACTATTTACTTATCTGGTACATTATTTCCTTATCCTGTCTCATATGGGTATACCTACCCATATGAGACAGGATTGTATGAATATAATGTAAAAAGTTAAATATCTCAAAAACTATTCATCTCTTCACTTTGGCTGCTTGAACATGATGTGGCAGATGGCGGTGATGTTTGCTTGTACATTTGGTTGTGACGTGAATTATATGTGTTACTCCTATTGCAGGTGCAGCAAAACCCTATCCGGTCAAAAACAGAACCTGGAGCAAAGAAGAAAGAGGTTGAGAATGAAAATATACTAATGTTAGTATACTACTTTTTATTTGGTGTAATGGGCTGGTGTCCGCAACTTGACGTCAACCATTTCAACTGGAAACTTTCTATGAAAGTGAAACTATATTAACAACAAAAATAATTACTGGTTGGTACAGGTTTACTGCCGTGAAACAATAATAATATATGAGCTGGAACATTAAATGGTTTCAAAGTCAGAGAACCCATAATAGTTAGTGCAAATTGATGAATCAAAATCTGAGAAAAGAATATACAACAGAGAAAGGCGTGAAGGTCATAAAATCCTCTCTTAGGTTAAGGCATTACCACCAACATTTGAAATGTAAAAATATCTAACAGTGTGATAAAAATAAAATAGGCTGTGTTATGTGTCGGCTAAAATAAAAGATTTTAATGTATGTCATGTTTCATTTCATTTAATTTTCACATTAGTTTGATGGGTTAAGCGAAAAAGATAATGTTCTCGTTTCTCTATTGTGTTTCCTGTCTATAATAAGTTCTATGTAACTTGGGACAAAATAAATAAATGTTAACCTCCAATGAGCGCCGCTGCTCCATCGATGTTATTTTATGTACCACTAGATGTCATCACACGCGTTAAACAACTTTTGTAATCATAATGCAGAATAGTGAGTTTGCGTTAATATTAAACGTTGATATCTTAAACATCTCAGTTTGGCATGACCTTGGGACTGATAAAGTGCCAGAAATGTTGATTTGTTTGAAAAAAAAACAACAAGTAAAATTGTTGGTATATAGTTGTGAGCGCAATACCTACGCAAGCATTTTTTCATAAATTCACCATCAATGGTTGGAAATGAGTTGCTTGAACAGTTTTTGTTCGTCATTATTTAAATAATGTATATAATGCCTTGCCCAAAGAAGAAAACTTGGTACCTTGAACCACATTTATCATGGCATTTATTGTGGTATTACGGTCACAATACAAAAATAAATAACACGATATGTTATCTACCACACACATATTGTCTTGTATAGGGTTGTCACAGCCCCATGCATAATAGAGTGATGTAAATCTAGTGGAAAATTGTGTACATCCATACCACTCTTAAAAATCTCGGAATTATATACATGCACATCACGCCCTTTTCCTTTCGGGGTAGACGGTGATTGCAGCCTTCCACTTGCTACGATCCTGACACACAACTTTCTCTTCATCAACACGCATCTATGCTTTCATACACGCTCGTCTGTTAACTTTTTAACCGCCACTGACAAAAACTAGTTAACGTAGTAAACGTGCCTTAAACGCTCGCCTGTATATTATAGTGATGTGATATGTTATGAATTTCCACCTTATCCCAATTCTTCTAAGTCAAAGAACATGACTGAACATAATATGCAACTGTGAATCTATACTTAACTAGAATATACAAATAACAGAAGGAGTACATAGGAAATGAAACTATTTTTCCGGATTTAAATCGCGTATATTTGTTTTTTCAAACAAACCGACGTTCCGGGCCCTTTACAGGTCCCATGGTCACGGTTGACGTGACCATGGGACCGATTTAAATCCGGAAAAATAGTTTCATTTCCTATGTGTAACAATCGCGAAAACCTAAGAACTCGAACAGAAGGAATATCTTAATATTTATTTGTTAATTTCAACTGAAAATTAAAGGGTCTCATTGACGCGTTGAGGCGTCATTGGCGTACCAGCCAAGTTAATGTAAGACGCTTTAAAGCGTCCACGGCGGTCAAAGGGTTAAGAGTCGACGCTACCTCAGTTCGAATTAAAATTTTTCCCGTACTAATACGGTTCATTTTGCTTTGGTCGAGCGGCAGAAACAATGACTTTATATCAGAAATATTTTTTTTACACACGTAATTAAAGCCATTTGAAAAATGTGTATCGTATAGTATACGGGTTCTATTTAATTCGTTTGATAAAAAAATCGTTGGTATATGTAAAGTACCAATTGAATGCAGCGGTTATCTTGTAAATTTTCGAGGTGTTTGTGCTTT
>NW_020653409.1:2274465-2295305 GCF_003589595.1 Hyposmocoma kahamanoa | reverse complement strand
ATTTGAGGTTGTTTCACGAGTAGGTACCCTTAAGCCTTTCTTATGCGCTAATTAAGTTTCCCTTGGTAAAACGTAGTTTGTGAATGTTTGGTAGCATACCTCCCAATAATCATAATGGAAAAGTGTACAATTTGCATTGGGCCGACTATAACATAAAGCCTCCCTTTTTTTAACGATAGGCTTTGATTGATCTTATCTTCTATCTCTTAATAACTTTAGATCAGAATATGAGGAACTGTAATCTTTTTTAATAATTCTCTCTTCCTCTAGCGCCTTCGCCTTCCCTTTCTGTATCTACTTTTAACTCTCTTTACCCCTGGCATTTTATCTCATAATTTATTAACTTGCAATGTATTTAAATGTCTTGTAATAAGGGTGTTTGGAAGAAATTGCTACTTAGCAACAAAGCTGTCTGTTGCAAATTAGTATGTTCTGATATAGTTACATTACAGTTGTGTATTCTCGTTGTAACTTCTTATGTGCAATAATAATATTAATAATTTTTATACAAATATAATCATAGGTATGATAAATTGTAAACCCTAAATTGTTAAATATTTAGTATCATTGATAAATTTGTCGTTTTAACTCAAAACTGTTTTAATATTTTACAGTCTGGTGGAGTTGGCTGAGTATTGTAAGGATCTGGTGTGATGTTAAAAATGTCTTCTCAGGTTTGTGTAGTATTTTATTTGACAATTCGTCGCCTTAGTTTCTCAAACTCGTATCTTAGAGCACAAAGTTACTGAAATGCTAAAAATGGATTGCACATAAGTTTTTCAGGCTGATTTCGCATCATATTTGCTTCATATTCACACCCTGGCTTTTACCTGTTCTTAAAGTAATGCCTCCGAATGAACATTCTTGATAAGAAATTTAAAATAAATACAAAGTTTTGCCATCTTCTGAATAATCACTCTTTATAAGGTACGAGTTTGAGAAAGGAAGCCATCGAAATAGCACATGCCTAATAGTATGTCCTGTTGTAATAACAAATGCTGATCTTTAAACTTTTGTCAATCCGTTTGTCTGCACCATGCACAGTGTTAAGTAACTGAATTAGTGACGCTCTTTGTTACCACAGCTCGCATCACACAAAATATCTGTACCTATTTAGTGTTGTTGTTTTGTAAAAAAATTTGTTTGTATTTTTTTTTATTTCCTTTTTTGTTGCTTGTTTTCATTGTTGTTTATTATGGTGTCATTTGTGGTAATCAAAGCAAATGTTTTTTTCCTTCTATTGTCTTAAATTATATTTAAGACATCCTTCACTTTTTTTAACAATATATTTGTTGTCCATTGCATCTAATAAAAATGTGTTCTTTATACATGTTCGATCAATGCAAACAAGCTTGGAATAAGAAGACCACTAGATTTGTTTCAATTAATGTTTGAGTGTATTATAAATAATTTTACTTTCAATGAAACTGCACTTTAAGTTGTTTTTATATGATGAGTATTGATGAGTTAGGGTAATTTGTTTTATGTATGTGTTAGTTAGGTTGAAATAAGTTTTAATTGGTATAAATAACACAACTAAATTGGACGAAACTGAATGACTGACTTTTAAAGAAATTTTAACGTGAACTTCACACAGGATATATATATATAAATATATACCGTGGCCGAACGGTTACCATGCCGGACTGCCATGCAGAGGTCCCAGGTTCGATTCCCGGGCCGGGAGAAATATTTGTATGGCCTACATTTATTTGTCTCGTGAGTTTGGGTGTAATTTGTAATTGTCTATTTGTGTGTCCATGGCACCCGTGACACAGGGTTTCCCTAGTGCGGGGCTATGTCGAGTGTGTGCGTTATTATTATATATTTTTATTTAATTCCAAGTGACGGGACGAAGCTTTTAATCGCAAAGATTTTAGGGGCATAATAAGTTGATAAGTCCCATGTGCCTGTAATTTCACCAGCGATTGCTGGTACCACCATTGTGGTGGTTACCATTCTAAACCGAAACGCAGTAATGCTCACATTACTATACTATAATATAATTCCAACATTACTTTAATATATTAAATTGCACTATAGTCACTCAGAAAAAAAACAATAATAAATACTTTTGTTCAAAAATCGCCTCCAGTGCAACGGTACTAGATACGTCAATGTGTAGCTTGATGTGCTGTTGACTGTACATTGCAACAGGTGTTTGTTATGTTCTCACTCGAGAGGATTCGCTCTAGGCATTTTGGAGGGAAAAGTGTCGTTTTTATTTTGACTTTCAATTATTTTGTGAAATCTAGTTTAAAGTGGAATAGGATAGTGCTATTGTACCTTAATCGAAGATTAAAACGCGAAATTATACGAGTCAATCCAAGCACGCCGCCTCAAATTGCCTATTCTCTTTGTGGCGGCCATATTTACAGAAACAATTAAACTTCATGTTTAGGCTGATGGCTTTGCCAAAACCTTAATAAATAAAAAAAATAAAAAAAAATTCTGACTCGACTGAAATTTTCTTTCGTATCAACTGCAAGCATGCAGTACTTCCATTTCTTTTTCTGTCCACAGATAGAAACAATAGTAAACGCGTACAAGACTTTGTCCAAGATTCCAACAATAGTAGGTGGTAAACTAAATAAATCCGCAACAGGGGTCACTGCTAAGTGGTCAGTGCGAAACTTGGATAAAGGCAAGACCACAAAGTATTTGTACGATTATGTATTGGATGAAAAGCTGAACGTTATATCGGAGAGTGAATATCCCACTGACATTAGCAATGAGTAAGTTTATGATGTGTCTATTTATTCCCTCTAAACATTTTTTTTATAAAACTAAGTAACGGTAAGTCGTGCGCTTGTAGTAAGCGACACGCCTACCCAAAACAGTTGCAGTGCTTTATGCACAGAGCTTTAAATCGCAAAGATAATTAGAGGGGCACCCGTCACCGAGAAGTATAAAAGTTGACAAATTCCAAGTCCCTCTAATTTCACCAGGACCTTTAGGGTGCGTTCGCATTATGATGTAACGTTTTATTTATCGTTGGACGACTGTCGCATCTAGCCTGTTCCCATATCACGACTATCTGTCGTGACTATGTCGTGGACGTTTATTTTATGGTTGAACGACTGTCGTGTCTAGCTGATCCCACTAGTTCCGTGACGACAATTTATCGGTTCACGACAGTCGCCTTGTCGTTTGCACGTCAGAATCGTTTGAAGCTGCGATTAATTGTCGTCATATTTTTATCGTGACGTTTTATTTATCGTCGGACGACTGTCGTTACGTCTGTCGTCGTAACGTCAAAAAAGTCGTGAACTACAGTTAATCGTGTTGTTCTTGTGTGAACAAATTTATTTAAATATACAAACTACTATACTTCAAACTGCGCGACTATCTGTCGTCACGATAATGGGACCGCGCCCTTATATTTAGTTCATACTTGTACGGTTTATTATACGATTCAGTGTTCTTATTCAGTTTACGTATAGGTTAAAAAAAACAAATGTGCGTTCACATTTATACGTTTTGCGAGTCAGTTTTCCGATACATTGGGCATCGAGTTGCAGCTGGACGCGGGCCAATGCAACGCTCATATGCAAGGGTTCATGGAAGATTGACGACGACGTTGTAATTTTAGACGAAGACGTTATGTATTGGTATAATAGGCGTAGAAAAAATGAAAAACAGAAGATTTTGGCAGCTTCTAATTGTATCACGGCGTTTAAATCCGGGGCACTTTTGGATTCTCATGTCAAAATAGTGATCGCAACCCCTCTTCGCGGCGTGGTACGAAAAACCGAACCGAGTGATGGCCGCTGCGACTGATTCGGCTTTTTTACCGTATTCGACTTGGGCGAGAGCGACATAAAGCGCGAGATACTGCCATTCTCACATAGAGATCTCTATGGCAGTATGTAGCGATTTATGTCGATCTTAGGCTAGTCGCGTTCTGTTCTGCTAACTCTACTGGATGAACTCTTCTTTATTGCTAGTTGGTGGAAAAAATAGGTATGGTAGCAGTACTTCCCTGTCGGAGCTCTTCCACAAGCTCTACTGCTACAAGATGGTCATATGTCTATATTAATTGAATTAAAAAAAGATTTTGAATTAATCAAAACAGGTTAACCTAATGGTGGGTCACACTAAGATGTGCATTCTGGAAATTGCACCTTATATCACAGTGTTCATATTTGTAATTTAAAAAAGAACAGTTTGTATCACTTTAGCACTTTATAATGTTTAATTATTTTTGCATTTGTAAATAAGTAAATGTATTGACGATTATCCATTTTTAAGGTTGTTGTCAGCGGTATCTCCAGGCGGGAGGTACAAGGCCATAATTCGCGAAGAGAAGGACACCAAGGAAGTCAAGAAGCAATACTTGGAAGTGTGGTCGCGAGCCACATTGGCGCACTGCGTGGACCTTACCGCGCTCGATCTACACGGAGATGTCTATGCTGACTGTAAGTGTCTAAGATTAGGGATGCACGATTTTTGGCTTCGAATTGATTTTTTGGATCGTAATGGATCCACAGATCTGATCGTATGCTCTTGAATCGACCTCATAAAAATCGTTTCAAAATTAATTTCTATGAAAAAAAAATATTTTGACAGCTTTTGTGGCTTCAGTCGGTTACGACTTTAATTTAGATACTAACCAGTGAGAAAAGACGTTCAGATGGCACAGAAGTAGCGAAAATCGCCAAATATTGCAGACATATTGTACTTAGATGTTGCCTCGAAGAGTTTCTCCCAGGCGACAAAAAAAGAGACTGTTTTGTTTAAATTATGAATACAATTTAGACAATACGATTCGTCTTAATGTTGAATCGATTTACTGGAAAATTGCATTGAAATGAATCGATACAAAAAATCGCTAGATCGTATTCAGTTGAATCGATCTTCATATAACTTCATTTAACTGCCTCCATGGCCGAACGGTTACCATGCCGGACTGCCACGCGGAGGTCCCAGGTTCGATTCCCGGGCCGGGCGAAATATTTGTATGACCTACATTTATTTCTCTCGTGAGTTTGGGTTGGGTTTGTTGAGTGTGAGTGAGTGCGTTATTATTATATATTATATTATTATTATTATATAAAAATCGTAATTTGCATCCCTATCTAAGATTACTTAGGTACTTGAAGGAGGGGGTGAGGAGGGGTTGGGCCATTTTTGACGAGACAGGCATCCAATATCCGGGTTCGAGCCCCGGCCGGGTCAATTTAGAAATACTAACTTTTCTATATTGTCACGGGTCTGGGTGTTTGTTGTAACCGTCGTTTCTGATTTCCATAATACAAGAGTTTTAGTTACTGACGAGCAACTTATGTGAAGTTGTCAAATATTTATTGTTATTTATGTAACATTGAGTTTTTTTATGACGGAACGAACAAGTCATGCGCCTGGTGATAAGCGACACCCCTGTCCATAGCAGTTGCAGTGTCATTCAGAGCTTAAATCCTAAAGATCTGAGGGGCACTGCCACTGCGGCTGCTACTCTGACACATAAGTTGACAAGTGCGAAATTGTGCTCACATTACTGCTTGGCGGCAGAAAGAGGTCAGGTGGCACATCCCTGGACGAACTCTTTGACAAGTAGCTCCACAGCTACTGTTTTAGTGATATGCTTACTGTTGTAGTGTTGACTGTCAGTACTACAGTGGATTTTTAAATGCGAATCTTTATTTTACCGCGAGTAAACTTAGTATGCGTTTGTAACGCACACACACTCAACATATAACGCACACACTCAACATAGTCCCGCACTAGGAAAACTTTGTGTCGCGGGTGCCATGGACACACACATAGACAACCACATATTACACCCAAATTCACGAGAGAAATAAATGTAGGCCATACAAATGTTTCTCTTGGCCCGGGAACTGAACCTGCGACCTATGTTTGTATATGAGCGGTTACACACACGCGACTTTAAGCAGTGACTCAAACGCGATGCAAACGCAATTCAAACGGGATGCAAACGCGATTCAAACGCGATGCAAACGCGGTTCAAACGGGATTCAAACGCGATTCAAACGCGATGCAAATGCGATGCTAACGCGATTCAAACGCTATGCAAACGCGATACAAACGCGATGCATGTTTTAAATTAAGTGGCTAATTTATTTATTTAATGTATTTATAAATTTAACTTTTAAATTTACAATTAACAAAACAAAACAATGTGCATAAACCTACGCAGATTTATCGTACATAATTATTCAACATAAGCGACTGTGTCGATGCAGTCACGCGTTAGCATCGATGTAATCACGCGTTTGTATCGATGCAATTGCGCGTTTGTATCGATGCAATCGTGCGTATGTATCGATGCAATTGCGCGTATGTTTCGATACATACGCGCGATGCATTCGCGCATTTGCATCCCACCAACCACTGTAATCCTTGAACCATTTGTACGCTCAGGCGCGAGCTTACGTTATTACGCCGCGTCCACCGTTTTTTTATTGTTTACATTAGGAGCCGCGATAAGGCGCGTGTAATATAAACACTTGAAACTCGAGAACCAATTAAGCTACGGCCCAAAAAATATAACATGAGCGATAAGAGCACTTAAGTAGCTTTTGTTTAGACTACAGTAGTTATGATTGTAATACGACGACTTTATTTGCTAACTTCCGAGTACTCTGAATACTTCTGAGAAATTTTCAGTGTTTTACGATTTAATTCTTAACCACTTTATATATTCATTTTATTAGGAAACAAAACGTATTTAAAGATGACGAGCATTTAAATACCTGTCGATTAACACTAAAATCATATGAAAAATTATATTACTATTTTTAAAATAAATTAAAAACAATCATAGGTAGTGGCGGAATTCGCGGAAAATTTGCGCAAAATGGCGTGGAAAAAGTACAGGTCGCGAGGAAGAAAATTTACGAATCCTACCAAAATTCACAACGTAACGACCTAAAACAGGTTTTAATGCAACCTATATTGAATAAAGTTATGTGTTTGAGCATTGACTTACAAATAAATGGACGACGGGTCTAATACAAAAATCACGAAAAAAATGTCCCAAGTCAACCTATTTAAACGTAGTGACATGTCAAGGAATATGAAAAAGCTAAAACGTTGAATTTAAATTGTAATGTCATCGTAGTACTGTCTAATTTTGCTTGCTTCGCTGTCAGTCGAACAAACGAAGACTAGAGCGTGAATGACGCTCTGTATACGATTTTAACGCCCTATAAGTTCGGACACTTTTTAGCGCGGACCCGACGTCCATATAATTGTAAGTCAATGTGTTTGAGTGATATTTATTATATTTACTCCAAAAAGTCTTTTAATAATGAATAAGTTTTTTTTTCTAAAAAACAGTCACAAGGTGCAATGACCTTCACTTTGATGACCTTTTTTCCAATAAGATTGTGATTCCAATGTTAAAGTTTTAACACCAGCAGAAAGCACATCCTAACGATCATTTTGTCATGATCATAGGCAATAATTGCAAAAATAAATAGTAACGGCATTCATTACAGTCGAAATCTTCAGCTAACACTCAACATCAACAATCGCGCCACAACGCGCGTCACAAGTTGTAATTTTGACATTTATTTTCTATCTTTACCTTTCCTTGGTAGGGATGTCCGTTAATTTCAAGTGATTACCTGTTATATTGAGAAATACTAGCAAAAAAAATAGTAGTAGTAAAAAGTTCAATGGAACGCCTGGGACTTAAGAATTATTTGACACGTTGATTATACAATCAGTAAACAAAGAATATAATAATAATAAAACTTTTCGTCCTTCGCGACAGGCCAACGCGACTAATTATTAGTCATACTACCAAATCTTACGCTGTATTTTTTTTCAATGGTGTAATTTTCATAATTTTCTGCCATTTGTTCTTTCCACAAACATTATATACGCATCACATCTTTACGGCGGCCATTTTGAAACTCCCAAAGAATATGGGTTGATTTTGCTGTTGTTTGCGATTGTTTATTTTTTATAGGTTTAACGGCTTTGGCGTGAACCCATTCTTTATTTCTTTTCGTCATTATGGTTTCTTTTTAATATTTAATAACATTTTACTGAAATTTAATTTGTCATTTATAGCCGAATTCGGTAGCCTGGACTGGTCTCCAGATGAGAGCTCGATCGTGTACGTCGCAGAGCGGAAGCTGAAGAAATCGGAGCCTTATATCAAGAGGAAGGGCGAGGAGAAACCAAAAGCTGATGGTAGCGGCGAAGCACCTCCTAAGAAAGTAAGGGTTTTCACTAAATTCTATAACCTTATGACGATGTCCTCGCTTTTCGATAGAAAAAAACATTTGTTTGTATAAATAATCATATAAACCGGATTCATTGTACCTAATTTGCCACCGTTAGAGGTGGAATATATTTTCTTTAAATGAATATTAATGGGACCACTACTAAGGTACCTCATACCAATTAAAAAAGAAATCGAAATCGCTTCACGAATGTCGGAGTAATCAGGTAACATACACACGAAATAAATTTCGAATTGAGACTCTCCTCCTTTCAAAAGTCGGTTAAAAATATATAGAAATGATAGTAGTAAAATATTATATTCAAAAATAAATATTATTAAAACAAAGATGGAAAACTTTAAAAAAAATCCTTCGATCCGGACGGATTCGAACCGACGTCTCCTAGCAAACCGCGCCAGACGCTATACAATACAATACAAAAATTCTTTATTGTACACCAAAAAAGAAAACAAATACAATACAATTAAATTAAAAATAAGCGGTGGTACAATTCAAATTTCAAATTCAAATTCAAAATTCAAAATATTTAATTCAGATAGAAATCCATATTGGTTAGTAATACAAAAACAACTTACACACTAATGTTAGTACCTAATAATAATTACAGGGAAGAGTGTTTATTTGCAACATTCATTTACAAATAAACACTCTTTTTTGGGTAAACATGAAGGCTGGTCCAGCGCTCAAAAAATGAACCCTGGACCCTGCCTGCAATGACGTTCAGGAGGCTGTTACCGCTGCCACGTAATCTGTGCGTTAAGGAGGCCACCCTTTTCCGTAAAATAGCGGGAAACCCATCTACCTGGGCCACGGCGAACATTTCCGAAGCGCTACAGAATCGTGGCAGCCGCAACAGCATCCTGAATACATTATTATAAATAACTCGCAGGGAGCCAAGTGCTTTCTGGGTGTAGTTGACCCATAGGCCGCAAGTGTAAAAGGTCTGGCAGTAAGCTTTAAACAGAGCTACCTTTACGCTATCCGTACATCTTGCAAACCTACGGGCCAACATATTGCCCCGCACTGCCAGCGCCCTACGCTCTCTCTCTAAATCCGTATTATCTTCTAGGGACTCGGTGACCCAGTGCCCTAGGTACTTAAATTTGATAACCCTTTCGAGAGGAGTACCCCCCAAGTAAACCTCAGGGACGCTATCGTAACATTTGTTACCAGCTCTGAATACCAGTAACTGGCTTTTGATCGCGTTGTACCGAAGGCCGTGGGCCTCAGCGTAGAGCTCACAAACTGATAACAGTTTACGAAGAGCACTTATCGAAGGACTGAGCAACACCATATCGTCCGCATAACTGATGTTATTAACCATCTTTCCATCAACTGAGCATCCGATCATGGTGTTACTCAGTTCAACAATTAGACGGTTCATGTACAGGTTGAAGAGACTCGGTGAACTTAAGCCCCCTTGCCTCACACCGCACTCCAACCTATACATGCCCGAAACTGCACCCGCCCATCGAACATAGTTGTTCTGGTTTCCGTACCAATAACTAAAGATACTAACTATATCACCTGGAAGATCAGTTTCATCCTGTAGCTTACTCCACAACCTGTCATATGATACAAGATCAAAAGCTTTGGACAAGTCGAGGAAGCAAGCATAAACAGGAGTTTTTCTCTTGGTATAATAATGGACAGTATGTTTAAGGCAAAGGATAGCTGCTTCAGTTGACAATCCGGGGCGGAACCCAAATTGAGCATCATGCAACTTCAGGTGCTTCCTTAAATGCTTATTAAGCAGACTGTCCAATAATTTTCCCACAGTCGTAGCCAGGGATATAGGTCTATAATTAGAGGCACAGGAGACGTCACCCGTCTTGTTCTTCACTATGGGAACAACAACAGTTCTCATCAGATCTTGTGGTAAATATGAGTGACCTATACATAGCGTGAAGAACAAGGCGAGTACTCTAGGCAGGTGTACACTTCCGTATTTTAGGTGCTCCACGCTGAGGAAGTCATGACCCGGAGACCTACCGCGAACCATATCCTTAATGGCGATCGCAACCTCTTTGGCCAAAAAGCGGACCTGTTGTGGTTGCCCAGCACTAATAAAGTCCGCGGACCGACTCGCCGCAGGTCCCAGGGGCGACTTAACTTCAAATTGTGACTTAAACAATTCAGCTATTTGGTTAGGCTCAGTTACACCCTCAACACTTACAGGTAGGCCAGCCTTAGGGTTTGACTTCTTTGTCTCTTTCCAAAAATCGGAAATCGGAAATGGGCGGTCTTATCGCTTTAAGCGAATTCTGCCAGACAACCTTTGGATGGAAGTAATTATATAATTCACAGGAAAAAGACGGCGGTGTATGAGGAATTACTAATCAATAGATACAAATTGATAAATAAATGCAAATAAACATATATTTATAAATAAGTAATAAAACCAATACATATACATATATGAATATCGTAAACTACTATATATTCTTATACCTATAAATATAAAACTTCTAAAACGTAATTTCAAAACATAAAAATACCTAAGCAGTCCAAGTCACACTAAATTAAGTTAGTGTTAGGCTGTACTATGCTAACTAAGCCACGGAACGAACCAGCGGACCTCACGAATTTTTCTACGTGCTTGTTGTGTGATCTTTGTTTTTGGTTTTAACGAATTTTGATCGAATCCGGCCGCATCGAAAGAATTTTTTCTAAGTGTTCGATTTTTCTATTAACAATTATAACGAACTGGGGAGTAATTTCACAAAAAAGAATTCAATGTCATGATGGTGAAATATCCTGTCATTCAATAAATATTATTTATTTACTATTTTATTTATAGCTTTGTTTATCCCTTCCAATATAAATGGAATACTTACATCTCATTCTATGTATTAGGATGGTTAGTATTATCTTAATTTGTAGTTGGTCGTGTTATGTGCAAGGGCCGCCTTTAGCGGTGAAAGCCTTCTCCTCCTGTATTGTGCCAGTCTCGGCCATACCGTTCCTGCTGTTTCTAGAATGTCATGGCTCCATCTCTTTCTTGGCCTGCCTCGTCTTCCTTGCTTACAAAAACAACAAATAAATATTTATTTATTCAAGAAACAAACAGTCGGTATAAAACTATTATTAAATTAACGAACATATAAAGTAGACCTAAGGTTTCCTTAATTTATAATGCAGTTGAAATCTTACAGACTATCAACATTGAATAGTACATAAGGCTTCCTTATCTTAGTTTTAAGTTTTGGTAAAGAATTACAGAAAATATGCACATCCATGAACCTGCTGTTGTACGTATGACATGATCGCCTAATAAAGCTATTGCCAACGAAACATTTCCGCGACTACTTAATTGAGAAAAGTGTATTCCTTCGACAAGATCTTTCAACTTGACGGGGTACTCTGAAATCTAAACATTTATAGTGGTGTTGAATCAAATTCATTGTTTACTATTTTATATAAACTGACAGTATCTATGTAATCACGACGGCTGTTGAGAAACTCGATTCCATGTCCACAGAATGCTAATCAATATAATCATGACCAGTCCCACAGTCAAGAGCCTTAATAATTTCTTTCGCACTCTTTCAATTTGTCTATTTGGGTGTTATAGAAGAATATTGCAGTTAATTTATTGTTTAATATTGTTTGTTAAAGTTTACAAGAATCCACTTCCTGTTAGGATATTTTTTATCCAAAAAACGCGTAACGTTGTAAGTTTTATTGACATTCCCCTAAAGCTGAGTGTGTGTTTAGGGCGAAGAGTACATCTACAGGCAGGACTGGGGCGAGCAGCTGGTAGGGAAGCACTTCTCGGTGGTGGTGGTGTGTCGCGTCGAAACTGAAACCTTCACTGTGCTCGACAGCGATGTCTTGCCAGACACCTGCTGTCCCGGACAAGTATGTCTTCATGCACTGTGTTTTATCAATATAACGTTGACTCCTTTGGTCTCTATTTATGTATATATTTAAGTAGCAGTAGAGCTCCTTGTGAAAGAGTTCGTCCAGGGAAGTACTGCCACCTTACTTATTTCTTCGATTTATTTCCATCTGATCCCCAAAACTGATCCACAGCCAATTTAAAATTGCAACTGATCCACTCTATATTTTGCAACTCCCAACGGCTTGTTCATTGTATTTGTCAAAAGAAGTTTTGAAATTGAGGAATTATAAATAAAAAAAAATAAAAAGACTTTATTCTTCAACACAACAACGAGAATAATAACTTACAATAGTGGCTTAAAATCTAAATCAGTGTTGAAGAAAAGGTAACAGCCTCAAAAATTCGCTGGTTTTCAGGTTTCACCTTGTATATAATGTAAAGTACAAGTTAAATATATTTGTCGCTGTAGACACCGCAGTATACAGTTTCTAATTAAGTATATAACTAAGAAATCACCTTAATCACCTTATGATCAAATGTTACAATTATCACAGAGAATAAATTGTTTTTTGTGACAGGTCATTAATATTGGCATATAATATGGCAATATTAATGACCTGTTACAAATATTGCAAATCACAAGTAACATAAATCAGTTTTGAGCAATATTTAAAATCTATTTTAATGTTATGATTATTATCATATATGTATAATGACCTACAATTTCTTGATGAGATAGATATATTTTCTTGTTGACTGTACCGCAGTACCTACCAAAAATAAACTTGGAAATACCAAGGTAATAGGTGGGAATAAAATATTAATATTTATTCATGATCCACTGCATAGGGGATCCGATAGGAATAGAAAATAATTTAAAATAAAACGGATCCCCCAGGGGATCGGCTTTAGGAGATCAAATGGGAATAAGTCATTTGTTCCGCCGCAGTAATGAGAGCATTAATGGGTTCCGGTTTTGAAGGGTAAAGGTGCTGGTGAAATTATAGGCACATGGGACTTGTGTCTCAAGGTGATAGGTGCAGTGGCAGTGCCCCTTAGATCTTTGCGGTTTAGTGGCACAGCAACTGTTATGGACAGGTGTGTCGCTTACTACCAGGCGCACGACTTGTTCGTCCCTTCACTTGGTATCATGAAAAAAATGTATACCCGGTGGAATTTTGAGACGGGTCAGCAAGGGTAACTATCTTAACAGTCATAGCTACAGGAAAATTATCCTAGAAGGCAGTAAATAGCTTTAAAAATCTTGGAAAGAACTATATAGTTGGTTACATAAAGGGCAATTTTCACAGTTGCAGTACCACTTTGTGCTTTAAATCGCAAACATATGCGCTCGACACCCTGAGACAAGTAGACAAGTCTCATGTACCTGTAATATCACCAGCACCCTTACCCTTCCAAACCGGAACGCAGTAATACTGCTTGACGGCAGGAATAGGTAAGGTTCACAACTTTCACAAGGAGCTCTACTGCTACTAAATCTTGTCCTAACCTCGGACTGGTTTGGACGTTTTCTAAATTCCTTTAGTAGAGAAATCTTTTGTGGAAATTTAATGTAACTATGGTCTGTCCTTTTCGAAGACGGAGTAAAGTGACATTTGTACGGTTGCAAGTTTTCACAAAATGTTAAATAGTTATGTCGTTGTTTTCGATAGTTTTATCAATAGATAAATGTTTGCCAAAAATGACTGAATTGTGAATGTTACGGCGTTCTAATGATTACTAATTGCGTATTGCCTTCTTTATTCTTATTTTGACAGTTGGCCTACTAGTATCGAGATCAATTTATTCATGTCATTGACTTACAAATAAATGGACGACGGGTCTAATACAAAAACCACGAAAAAAATGTCCCAAGTCAACCTATTCGAAATTTAAATTGTAATGGCATCGCAGTATCGCGCTGTCAGTCGAACAAATGAAGACTAAAGCGCAGTTTGGCGCTCTGTATACGATTTTAGCGCCTTACAAGTGCGGACACTTTTTAGCTCGGACCCGACATCCATATAATTGTAAGTTATAATTCATGTACATTTTAACAAGAATAGCTGGGTTTAATAATCTACATTGAAGTAAAATGAGAAACTTTAAAGTGTGTCTCTTCTTTGTATTCTTCATAAGCATAGTTGTAAATACATTGTATGTATGTATGAACTTACAAAAATAGACAATTCAAATGAGCTTGTGCTCAGTAATTGAATGAATAATGGGTCGATGATGATTCAAATGAAACAAGTTCGGATATTTATTCCATAAGCGTGACCAATATTCAGACGATAAAATGTTTATCGACTGCTATCACTAGCTGCTCGCAAGCGGGTAACACTTTTGCGTAATGAACTGTCATTTTACTCCGTTTTAAAAAAAGACAGAGTATAACTGCGACCATCTCATATATTTTGCGTGTAAACAAAAATGTTTTGTAACTGCGATGGCTTCAACTTTGCTTATTGACCGTTGAATCGAGAAGCACGCCGTGATTGATAAACAATGGTCAGCTACATGGTAGTGCTGTACAGGTGCGGTTCAGTCCGAACGGCGCATGCGTGTGCGGCGTGGCGTGGCACACAGAACCCCGCCGGCTCGGCCTCATCTTCTGCACCAACCGCCCCTCCTTCATCTTCGAGGTCGCGCTCGACGGCACGCACAGTAAGCTGACCTTAGAATCTAACCGAAAGAAAGCGACTCAAACTGAGAAAAACAAAATTAAAAAAAAAAGGAAAGAATAAGGAAAAAAAAAGAAAAAATATATTTATAATAACAAAATAAAAATGTAGTATTGAGTATAGATAACTATTCTTGTAAACTCTCCTCTCACAGATACTCCCAAAGAGGCAAAGAAAAAAATAATTTAGTATTAAACTTTTGACCGCCACTGACAAAAACTAGTTTCGTTCACTAGACGCCAATCCTATATAGTGAAGTGACATGTTATGAATTTCCACCTTATATTAATTCAATTCTCAAGTCAAAGAAGAACATAACTGAATATAAAATGCAACCATTAATCCATACTTCACTAGAATACACAAATAAGTAAAACAAGGAATATCTTTTTTTAAATTAAAATAATTAATATCAATTGAAAATAAAGAGTTTCATTGACGCTTTAAGGCGTCATTCGCGTATCAGCTTCCTTAATGTAAGACACTTTAAATTGGTAGCTATAGCTACGAGTAACTGTCAAAATGTTCAATTTCGGTCGAACGTCTCTGGTAACTATAGTTACCAGTAAATTACAGTACCCGATTGGTGAACTGTTTTACAAATAACTTTGGTGTTACCACATGTATTAACACCAAATTTTTACTAGTATTTCACTGTTAAATACTCGATATCATAGTATAAAGAAACAAATATTCATGATACGTCCCTACAAAAAAATATTTAAAAATTCAAAATTCGCAAAACAAAATGGCCGCCATTCCCACTCAAAGTCAAACAAAGAGAATTCTCTACTGAAATATTAAGTTCAACTCCCAAATTGTCACCAGAAACAAAGAAAGCCCTCGCGGGCCTTAGGTGGCCCGGCGCAATGCGCGCAATCTAGTTATTATATTATATCGCTGGCCGAGTGCAACAGTGAAACAATTCAAAAGACGCTGTTTTTCAGATAAGTCCAGAATCGTGTTCTACAATACCTATTTTATGTCATACAATAAAGACCCAGCTCAAAAGTTAATAGAACAACTTATAGATGGCACCCTTATAGAAATTCCCTGCCCCTTTCCTGCAATAGTGGCTCGCGTTTAGTGTGCCTGCACTTACGACGAACACACGCCTACGTTAAAGCAACAGCGACACTTTTTGTGTTGTGCCTCGTTGCATTAATCAATGAGAGGTTTTTGGGGTTGTGCCGTCGTTAAATACATTTATTAAAATATCAATGTGCTATAATTCAACATGTATTCAAGAAAACTTAAAAGAAAATGTCCTCAATCGGGTTCCGCAACAGTAAGTTCGTTTTTACTAATATTAGGCACGACATCTTGTCTTGATGTCTTTTATGTTTATTATTATTTTATTCTAAAATCTCGTAATTTAGTTAACTATTTTTATAGTTCGTTATTAGATACCTACTTAACTAAATATAAACAATCTTGAGATGTCTATTTAATGAAATATACATTTATAAAATGATTTTTACTTACCTTCGAATACAAATGCTAAGCGTCGTATGAAATTGCGTGCCTCTTTTTATAGCTATTGATTTGTAAAGTGTTTCAATAAAAAAAGATATATCAAGATCGTTTACATTTATTTAAGTACCTAAACAAATGATAGTACATTTACATTGCTTACTTTGATTTCGTTATTTTCAATAATGAATATTTGCTCTATTTTCAATAATGAATAGATGTTATGCCAAATGTGCTTAATTTTTTAGATACATGGAACCGAAAACTCAAAGAGAAGAAGGACCATATGGATTTTCACTAAGAAAATCGGAATTAAATTATTCTGAAAATCCATCACAATGCATAGAAAACTTGGAGCCCCCAGGCAGAACAACACTTTTATTCAATGACAATCTGTATAATGACCGCATCATTATAAATCTGACTACTCCAATAACCCAGAAACCAGCTGAAAAGGCTAATTGGTTATTAGAAACTACAGTCATGGCACCTGAAAATAAAAGTCCTCCTCAATTGATTACAACAGAACAACTTAAAGATAAAACTCCACCTTCTCGATTGATCGCAATTGAACACAACGAAGAAAATGAAGTTTGATGTAGCTTCTGCAGCATCGGAAGTCAATATTGTCCCAAGGTTTATCGGAATTTCCTATGGAAGAGCAGAATATGAGACTTAATGACGATGATAATTTAACTGTGAGACCCCTATCAAGGAACCATATGCAATAGAGAGATCTCCATTAAAACTTATAGTGCCTTCTACTACCTCGCTCACACTCCGATTCATCCGTTCAGTAACGTGCAGCTGAAGAAGGCTCACACAGAATCAATTATTATTTCGCAAAGAAAATAGCAAGATCGATGTCTCTGGTAAGGGTTAAGACTACACCTCATTTCCAGTCGGCCTTATGTAAATCTGAAACATTGATTTGGTTTTATGTAGATTTTAAAACACCAAACACCGGGACCCTCGCGGGCCGCTTTAGCGGCTCAGCGCAACACGCAACATCCAAGTCGACCTGGTCTCCTTGATAAGCGGCCGGGTGAAAGCGGCAGAGATGGGTGTATGACTTTCAAACGAAATTTGTAAGGACCATGGTCAGGTTCTACCGGGATCAAAAATTTTCCAATATGGCGAATCCAAGGTGGCCGCTTTAAAAAGTTTACTTTACTGAATCTTCGCAACTATTAATGCTATACGAGTAGTTTCTTCTGAAGTATACGATTTGACGCGATTATACCAACTACCTGGCTCCTTCCTGCCCAAATAAACTTAACAAACATATATTTCTGAAAACAACCACTACAAGCAGCAAACTGTCACAAGCCCAATACACAGGCCTCGCGGGCCGCCTTAGCGGCCCAGCGCAACGCGCAACATACTATATGTGGGTAGCTCAATTACTACTGACTGATGTAGACATTTAGGTAATTGTTCTCCCGAAAGGAATAGAGATTGTTAAAATGATTTACAGGAATAGTGGCCGGAAAGGTGATCAAGAGGGACAGAGGCTGTTCCCTCAAGTATCGGAGATGGGCACATTCAAATAAAAGTTGTCAAGGATCTTGGTCAGGTTCTACCAGAACCGAAAGTGTTCTGATATGACGGATTTAAGATGGCCGCTTTACGAAATTCTGATTCTGAGATTCTGAATCTTCGTCGCTGTCAATGATATACGACTGGTTTGTTCTGAGATTTTTAAGGATACAACTTGACGCGATCATACCAACTACCCCTACATGTAACTAATTTGGAGCAGTCAATAACCCTGCTCCCTCCCATTCAAACTCAACCAAACAGGATTCTCTACTGAAATATGAAGTCCAACTCCCGATCAGTCACAAGTCCGTCAATTTCCGCGGGAAGTAAAAAATGTTCGAAATTCAAATAAACAAGATGGCCGCCATACAAGTTTCAAAGCCTCCTATCACGGAAACTATTAGACATAGGTGCTCGAAGGAATGTCATAGAGGGTAACACTGGTCAACTGCCTGGGTCAAAAAAATCCAAGATGGCGATTTCAAAATGGCGGCCGAAGAAAAACTTGCTTCGATCCGGCTGAAAATTGGCATGCGAGGTTCTTTAAGAGTCCTTAATTACAATTTGGGGTCAAAAATTTCTTTTTATTTTTTTATTTAGGTTGCCATAGTGTTTTTTTTCGTTAAAAATAGCTGCCGAAAGAGTTTTCCTCTGATTCGACTGAAAATTGGCATGTGAATGCCACTAGAAATATAATAATTTGATATCAAAATTTATTTTTCGCCATTTTCAAATATGGCAGTCATACAAACTACGGTGGGGTCGGGCTCGTCTTTATACAGGGTGTAACCGCAAGGTGTAGTCATATTAAAGGAGCCAAACCTATACTTGATCTAGACCCTCTGTGCAAAATATCAAATAAAAATAAGTGACTTTTAATGTTGATATAACTTTAATTATGTTTGTATAAATAGTGATTGTCCGAAACAACCACTGCGTCACAACTCTATTGCTAGTTACGTTACTACGACTTCACAAATTCATTAATGAAACCTGGGCGGCCGCAAGCGGGGCGAAAGAACAGCTGACTACAATTGAAATGCCACTGTAAAAACATGATTTGAATATGTTGATAACACGTTAATATTAAGTAACAAAATCTTTAAATACCTAGAAAAATCGAATTATTTCTAACAATATTATTTTATGCCATACCTAGGTACGTACTTATTTACATACAATTTAAAGGATATTTATTTACTTATTAAGCCCGTAGTTACGCACGCCTTCATCGTATACACATTCTACATAATTTTGTATTAATACATTTATTTACGACAATTTTACAATAGTGGATACTTTTTTAATTGGTACTTACCTACTGTGCAATTCATACACGTTTTAATGAATTTCCTACGAATTGTAATTCACTGTTGTACAATGTACGAAATATTGACTTGTTTACGATAATTTTGAATAATAAGTACAATCACTACACGCACTGCTGGCACATTTCACACATTTACAGGTAAGGTTCAAAATGCCGACCTCCATGCAATATGCATATTTCCGTGCGTCGGTACAGAGACTGCTCTACTCTTTGAAGCATCTGCCGAGTGATTTGACTAAACGCCATTTCGATCCGCTGCCTCATTTCTTCTGCGCTTTCACAGGACTCCGCATAAACAATATTTTTATATGACCCCACAAAAAAAATCGAGCGGTGTCAAGTCTGGGGACCACGCTGGCCAGGGTACAGGACCTCCCCGCCCAATCCACTGCGGGAGACGGTCGTTCAGATGGGAACGTACATTTCGAGCAAAATGTGCGGGTGCTCCATCGTGCTAGAAAGTCATCCCGTGTTCCATCACGAGTCTCACGTATTGTGTCACTGGCAGGGCCATCAGAACGTCATCCAAGTCTTCTGTTAGGAATCTTAAATAATTGGCCCCATTCAAACTTGCCGGCAAAAACACTGGACCGATGACGGCACAACCTATTATACCAGCCCACACGTTAATCCGCCACTGGTGTTGAAAATTTGATTCCCTTGATACGCGGGGATTCAAATGAGTCCAAAAATGTTCATTATGCATATTGATAATGCCCGCACGCGTAAATGACGCCTCGTCTGTCCACAGTACCGACGAAGCGAAGTCGGGAGACCTCCCAACCTGGTCGCGGTACCAGCGGCAAAATGCCAAACGTAGATCATAGTCCGCTTGTAACAGCTCCTGCGTTCTTTGAAAATGGTATGGGTGCTGGCCATCATCCCGTAGCACACGCCACACACTCATATGGTTCACACCACCAAAGGCTGCCGCAGCACGACGAGTACTTGTCTTTGGATTGCCGAGAAAATGTTCCAAAACATCTGCCTCGAATTCTGGGTCTCGTGAACTCGGCCGACCTTCAGAACTGGAACCACGGAACGATCCACTATTATGAAGTCTCATAACCATCTTCCTGAAGCATTCCACAGCAGGAAATGGTCGACGTCGATTTTCTGGGACGCCATCAATAAACTTTGCCCAATAAATTTGGCGAGGCTGGCGCAAGCTCCCATCGGCTGCGCCTACGCACAACATCATCTCTTAGTAATCACTATTGCTTAAGCGTGACATAGTTTAAATAAACACAAAAACAAGACACAAACAAAACGATGACACCTATTTAGTCCTCACAACGCAAACGGCAATTACAGACTGTTACAAAAAATTCAAAAATAGCACCTCTGCCTCAGCGGCGGCACATCAAAGGACGCCGACTGAAACGCAAATTTTGGAATATAGGGTAACGTTTTCATAATGTACCTACAGGGTGAAATTAAAATTATTACCATCCTTTTGAAATAAGACCCTTCTCCTGATACAAATTACATCATTACATACACATTAAACGAATACCTATATCCTACGTCTACGACCTTCAACGTTGCACTGCATACGCCTTTGTTTGTAAACAAGCTCTGACCATCACCCGTACCACTTCCACATAATGCAAGAACTGACTGAGTGATTACGGATATACTGCACTAAGGAGGCAGTCACCCATCGGAAACTCACGACGTCCGAAACGAAAGCCTAACACACTAACCACTACACCATGGAGGCAGTCGACTATAGGAATCAAATCCAC
>NW_020653409.1:2267601-2274455 GCF_003589595.1 Hyposmocoma kahamanoa | reverse complement strand
ACCATGGAGGCAGTCGACTATAGGAATCAAATCCACGACCTCCGAAAACAAAGCCTAACACTAACCACTACACCATGGAGGCAGTCGACTATGGGAATCAAATCCACAACCGCCGAAACGAAAGCCTAACACTCTAACCACTACACCATAGAGGCAGTCGACTATGGGAATCAAATCCACGACTTCCGAAAAGAAAGCCTAACGCTCTAACCACTAGACTATGGATGCAGTCGACTATGGGAATCAAATCTACGACATCCGCAAAGAAAACCTAACACTCTAACAACTACCCCATAGAGCTAGTCAACTATGAGAATCGAATCCACGACCTCCGAAACGAGTCTAACATTAACCACTAATCCACATCACCATGTATAAAATCAAATGCTGGCGGCGAAAATCAAAGGTGATATTTTTGCCGCCAAAGTTGCCGCCAAAGGCTTGCGACTTCGCTACGATTACGTATCGCGTACGCAAGGCGACTAATCTTGATACTTTGTTTATTTAGGTAAGATTTTTTATGGTTTTACACTATTGCTAATTTAAACTATTCTAAAATATTTCTTTAGATGAGTAGATATTATTAGGAAGTAAGAACCTTAATAGGTTCAACGGATATTAATTATTTCAATTTCACCATGTAATAAACCCATACCCAGAAAGTTGTCGTGTGTAGATAAGTCAAATTAAGCGTAAGCCTGTTGTTAGAAACGTGCGCTCAGCAATAGACGTATGTAAGTTAGTAAAGTACTATTTTTTGCACAAGGTTTAGTCCACTGCACTTGCATAGTAAGTACTGGTTGGAAACTTGACATTCTCGCATCTTTGAAGATTTCGGCAATTATCTCCGAAATCCAAGTTTTCTCACGATATTTTAATTTCCAAGCAAGTGATGAAAATTTATTTTATTTTTATTTTTTATTTTTTATTTATGGCACAATGTACAGACATCAGATACAGAAAGTGAGGAAAATAAAAACACTTAAAAATTAATACAACAGGCATATCTGTGCCCAATTATTACTGTGCTCAACATTCATTTTAAAACATTTAGATATACTTAAACAGACACTAAATCAATCATAAAAAAAAAATTAAATTAAATTAAAATTACAATAATTAATTCGTGGTCAACGATCAAAACTAATTTCTTGACGTTTACCGACCTTCAGGTTGCACCTTTACGATGAAAGTGTCCCAATACAAAATTTCAACTTTTTGGGAATAAAAAAGAAACTAAGATTTCAAGTTTTTTCATATTTTCATATTATTTTATTTATTACCTACTCTTGAAGTACTAAAGGTGATGGCCTTATTAGTCTTTGAAAATAATGAGGAAAAATGGAACTTTACAACTGAAAATTGTTTCTGATCATTTTAATGTTCAACAATTTAAAAACATAATTTACAAAAACTAGTCGCCAATAGGTCTTTTTTTAACGATTTTTTGTTATCATTTAACGTATTAAGAATTAAGTCTTTTTAATGTTCATCAGCTAAGCAAGATGTCATAACCCTTGATATTGTTTTGTGGTCCCTGTTTCACAATTAAAAAAGAAGAAAGTCCACGAAACAAAAAAGTAAGTCCCTTTAAAAAGTAAGTTACTAAAAAAATTTTTTTTTTTTTAAATATTAAGCGACGGGTCGAACAAGTCGTGTACCCGGTGGAAAGCGTCACGCCTGTCCATAACAGTAGCACTGCCGCTCGAAGGCTACTGCTACGGCGTCCATCTCTCTGAGACATAGTTGACAAGTCCCATGTGCCTGTAATTTCACCAGCACCCTTACCCTTCAAAACTGTAACACGGTAATGTGGCAGTACTACCCTGGACGAACTCACAAGGAGCTCTACTGCTACTAGTGATTTTTGAATATGATTTTCGGAACGAAAATGGCTCAAATGCTAATCCGTCAGTGGCAGCGTGTTGTCTTTGCAAATGCAGATTCAACAATAAATGCGGCGTTAATATTTCGACGCGGGAGTAGAATTTTTAAACTGAAAGAACAAAATGAAAGGGACCTTTATGAATCAGTGCTATTCGAGCTTTAATTGCACAATTTCATCTTCACCACAGTGTGACTAATGTAACAAAATATTTTTTTAAGATGGTTTTACGGTATAAACTCATTTTTTAATTTTTTGATTTGGGTCGCTTTCATTGTAAGGGTGCGAAGTATTAGTCGGATAATTGCGTCATATTGCGTCATGCGTTAGAAGAAACATACCGACTGATTCGCTGGCCGCCATGCGTTAGAACAGTACCGACGGATAGAAAGAGACAAATTTCATTCATTAAAATACAATAGATGAATGCGTATTATTACATATGATATGGTAAAAAGAAACAGAGATAACTTTAAATATGTGTTTTTTAGAGGACATTAGTTTTATTAATGGATATTAAATGGAAATTTGTGTATTTTGTATGTTTGAAGATATGAAGTTAATGAAACCATATTACGTTATTATGTACTAAGTTTTAAATAATAGTTTTATTATGAACTAGTGTATTTTGGCAAAGTAGTCGATAATATTTATTTTTCATTAAATGTTCACACGCATATTACATGAATAAAATAATAATAAATTTAGTAAATTATAACATAGTAATAAGAATATGGCATTAAGTACTTTATCATTTACAATAACATGCCTGAATTTCACAATTTTTTCAAGTTACGTAATTTGGTTGTATTATGATACTCAATAGAGATGTGATGTGACTATTTATTTTCGTTAAATGACATCAGCTGATCGAAACTGTTCATGGCGAAATTTCCATAAATAACGTAGTTTGTACTAAAACAACTTTGCTAAATAGTTTCATACCATTAACTGAATCCGACCTTCAAATATGACTACACCTTGCTGTTACACCCTGTATATGTTTTGTTTCTTAATAAAGTGAATATACAAAGTGGTTAGAAGTTAAAACGTAAAATACTATGAAAATTTCTCAGAAGTGTTCAGTGTACTCAGAAATTAACAAATAAAGTCGTCGTATTACAATCGTAACAGTAGTCTAAACAAAAGCTACTTAAGTGCTCTTATCGCCCATGTTATTCTTTTTACGGTACCTTAATAGGTTCTTGAGTTTCAAGTGTTTATATTATACGTATCTTATCGCTGCCCGTAATGTAAACAATAAAAAAAGGCACCAGCTGATTAGAAAAGTGACAGGTGACAGGTATCAAATGTCACGCGCGCCGACGATCAAGTAACTAAAGCGTCCATGGCGGTCAAAGGGTTAAGTAGTACTAGGTATTGTACTATTCTCAGTACACATTTCTCACACATACTGCCAATACACTCGCATGCAATTCACCAACACTATACATACTGTCAAAGACAAAATGTAGGCCAATAGCGTTGCATCTCTGATACAGTACAGACATGGAATTAAAAAAAAAAGATGGCTTGATATTTTTTTGCCTATTTGTGTACTTTCATCTGTCAATTATAATTTCAACCATATCATAAAGGTGTTCTTTTTAGTTCTGAATCAAAATTATTGTCTATGCTACTCAGTTCCACGTGGAATTTGGCTTGGGCAATTATTATTGAAAAGTTTCGATTTGTCTCGGTCAGTGGTTACCGCCTTGCTGTTCCAGAACGCGTGGTGTCGGGGGAGGGGGTGGCCGTGCGCTCGCCGCGGTACGGCGTCGACGGGCAGCTGCTGTGGCTGCAGCGCGCCGCCGGCGGCCCGCACCACGCTGCGCACGCGCTGCTCCGGGCGAGGAAGGACTCGGTGAGTGTAGTCACAATAATAACTTGAAGCGTGGCAAATGCAGACAGTGGTGCTGCCCGATACGGTCTTTGAACTTGACCCTTGACCCCGACCGACTGAGCCTTTGTTGGAGATTTGGTAGTGGACTTTACAGTCAATGGTTAGCGGTGGCAACCGTTAGTTGTGCGATGCTCAACAGGAAGTTAGCGTGCCTACAGTTTCGTACAGGTATCTGGAAATTTAGTAGAAGTAGATGTCCTTGTAAAAGAGTTCGTCCAGGGAAATACTGCCACCTTACTTATTTCTGCCGCCTAGCACTAATATGAGCATTACTATGTTCCGATTTTGAAGGGTAAGGGTGCTGGGGAAATTACAGGCACATAGGACTTGTCAACTTATAGCTCAGGGTGACGGGCGCAGTGGCAGTTCCCCTCAGATCTTTGCGATTTAAAGCTCTGAGTGGCGCTGCAACTGTTATGGACAGGCGTGTAGCTTACCATCAGGTATACGACTTGTTCGTCCCGTCACTTGATATTATAAAAAAAAATGAATAGGGAGGGTATTGTACGTGCACCCGGGGCGGATCACCTCAGGCACTAGCCTTACAGTGAACCGGATAAAGTCAGTGACAACGGTCTGTGACAACTTTTCTGGTCGAAAGGCAAACAATCATACGTATTATAATCGTAAGCGATTATGTAGTTCACTATTTACAAGGCGTCCTGTATACAATACAAAACCTGATAATTTTCGAAATATATGGTTTCTATTTCTATTATTTGCAGCTTAAGACAATGGCAGCTATACCAACGATTATGAATTGATCTAACAGGTTTATTTGCAGTAGAACTCTTTGTGAAAGAGTTCGTCTAGGGAAGTACTGCAAACCTTGCCTATTTTTGCCGCGAAGCAGTAATGTCAGCATTACTATGTTTCGTTTTTGAAGGGTAAGGGTACTGGTGAAATTACAGGCACATGAGACTTGTTAATTTATGTCTCAGGGTGACGGGCGCTGTGGCAGTGCTCCGAAGATCTTTGCGATTTAAAGCTCTGAGTAGCATTGCAACTGTTATGCACTGGCGTGTAGTTTGAATCGCGTTTACGCGCGTCATCTGCGCATCGTCCGCGCTTATAAAATACGCCGTGTGCAGGCTGTTAGATCTTTGGAATTTAAAGCACTGCTACTGTTATGGACAGGCGTGTCGCTTACCACCAGGTGCACGACTTGTTTGACCCATCATTGGTAAATAAAAGGGTTGGCTGAAAGCAAAAGCCTGACATCCCTATTTGACTAGAAGTCGAAACCTCTGGTGAAACTAACATTGATAACAAACCCAAGCACTGTCACAAACTGTCACGAGTTGTCAATCCAATAAAGTTTTTATTTCAAGGCATTTCCTCATTTCACCGACACCTAGGAAAGAGCTTAGTGATATATGACCAGCAGTGGAACATTCATGTTGTTTTCAGATAGAAACAAGCACAGTGGTTGATGTCGTCGACACGGAGAGAATTATAGAAAACAAAGATAAATTTTATGGCATTTACTGCGCGGCGCTGCCGACGCGGTGCTTCGCCAATGACGGCCGGCTGGTCTTCAGCTCCTCGCAGAGGAACGACGTGCGCAGCTATGTACTCCACCTCGGTATTATCATAGTATAATAAGATAAGGTATAAAACCTTCGGGACGTTTTTCTTCTCATTACCGACTATGGCTGTTATGAGAAGAAAAACGAGCCGAGGGTTTTATTTGGGGCATTATAGCCAAGATAGCCTGCATGCAATCATACTGTTTACGTGTAAGTGTGATGAAAAACATTGTACGGAATCACGAACTCGACTCCGAAAGTCCTCTGGCTTCGACTTCGGGCTTTTAATAGAGTCTCGTTCGTAATTCCTTATTTAACGCCCTTAATACACGATGTACTATTGTGCCTCTGGGAAGACGACTGTCAAGAACAGCCGGTTTAAAATACTATTCTTCATAAATGTATAGTTATTATTATTTATTATTTCAGATAGCGGCAAGTTAGTCGACGTATCTATCCGTAATACTCCGGGCTCCACGACGGTGCTAGACGTACGAAATGACGTCATCCTGGCTTCCTTCTCTAATATGACGACACCTAGTACGGTACGTTCCTTTTTCTCTTAGAAGTTAGAAGAGTAAATGAAACAAAACTGACACAGGTTTGACTCGTGTCAGATGGAAGGAATTTTTGCTTGTGTTCGACCTTTATATTAAAAATGATAATAACAAACTAGTCGAGTAATTATACAAAAATAAATGAATATCATAAATAAATAAATAACGCACACACTCAACACAGCCCCGCACTAGGGAAACCCTGGGTCGCGGGTGCCATGGACAAACACAAATTACACTCAAACTCACGAGAGAAATAAATGTAGGCCATAAAAATATTTCTCCCGTCTCGGGAATCGAACCAGGGACTTCTGCGTGGCAGTCCGGCATGGTAACCACGGAGGCAGTTTTATTGATAGTAAAACGTTATAATATTCATTACAATCAATATTATAGTTTATATACTGTGGCCGTAGCATGGCAGTATATGTGTGATAAACCTATACCCCGTGACTATATTTCATTCAGTTGATAAATCTAAGTTTGCTTATTTGGTAATGACCTATTAATGAACCATTACATAGAACTATGAAAAAGAAAGATCCAATTAATATACATGTGTAACACGAAGAGTATGTGATGGAATTACACGATTTAATTCCGCCTTCCCCTTTCCATCACCGGGGGTCTAAGCGTAGGCTTGGCTTCCACCCCTATCTAGTGGATATTCCAAAGATTCACATGAAGCGTTACGCTTCCTCATTTATATAGCGAACGATTCTGCCGTCCTAATGGAAAGTGCAGTAACTAGCATATTTGACGAAATTGAATTGAATATTGAAATTTCATGAATGAAATAGAACTCGCCGATCCGCCGGCTTACCTTGCGCTGATTATTTGATTATTATTATTAATTATCGTCCAGGAAAATACTGCCACTTTACCTAGCGTGCTTAACCTACCTATTTCTGCCGCCAAGCGGTAATGTGAGCATTACTGCGTTCCGGTTTTGAAGGGTAAGGGTGCTGGTGAAGTTAAAG
>NW_020653409.1:2230982-2252601 GCF_003589595.1 Hyposmocoma kahamanoa | reverse complement strand
ACTATGGCTGCTAGAAGTGTATCCCGAAAGCTAGAATTTGGTGCTATTCAAGGTTAGAATGAATCTTCGCCCACATCGTCATTTAAAAATTCAAATGCGATTGTGTTATCTACACTATTTTACATTAACAAAAGATTACTTAGGAATAACCCGAGACAGCAGGTGTCACAGGCATGTGTCGTTATTGTTATTGGACAAGTGGTGCAATATGTCCACAATCCATGGGGTGGTTTCATCGAAAGGCCCCTAAGCGGAAAGTTTACTCAAAGGGGCACTAGATTATATCGTGTTTGCTTCATTTTGAAAATTGAACACGCTTTGAACACAAGTATGTTGATGACACTATAACCAGCTACGGATTTGTAGTCTTGTCTGCCATAGGCCCCAGGCCATGTAGTCAGTACCAGCCGCCCCTTTTTCAGCATTCATCATATACTAGTAGACTACACAATGAATTTAGTTTATTGCCAACTTTTATCGAAATACTATAATATATATACTATAATTACAGACGCGGTAGTGATAATATGTAGTGATATAGTGATTATACATTATTTTATACATAAAATGTACGAAAGTTATTTAGGAAGATTATTGCCATACGATGCGGTGCGGTGCGGCCCGCCATAATGTACTTGAGCATTTAGAACATACTTTGTGTTATTTTTTGTTATTATCAGTGAATTTTTTGTCACGATTGGCCGCCCTAGGCCCGGGCCTACTGGGCGTTAAGGCAAATCCGCCGCTAACTGTAACTAGAACGCATTTATTAAGGACGCAGTATACTTATGTATGCGTGCTGACAAATGGGACGCGTCAAGCTTGTTACATTAAGCGAGGTACATATTTCAACGCGAGTCTAGATTTTAGGAGGTAAGGTGAAGGGAGTTGCCCCTCGCGTGCCGCAATTCGCGCGCTGCAAATTAATATGAATAAAATAAGAACAGGTGGAGAAAATTAGACACTGATCCGACGTTGACAAGCATCGGATGGCGACTGACGGGACAGCGGACGGCACGGCGTGTCGTTAAACCGCTGGGCAATTTGCAAATTTTGGAATATATCGTCGGGGAGAGTGTAATTACACGTAACTAGCATTTGATTATGAGTCTCCATTTAGGTAATTTAGTCGCCAAATCACATCGCGTATATGTCATGGCAACCAAATCAGCATGATTTACGGGAATCTATTGTTGTCAGTCCGTAATCAACATAAATTAATGCTTACTGTGCAAAAATTAAAGTTGTAACCATTGAAATAGCAAAGTGTTTTCGTTAAATCTCCTGTGAAATTTGATTTGTTGCAGATACGCGCTTTTTACCAATACCTACTACATACATTTGCACTATCCTCGACGATATGAGGATTTAACAACTAAAAGGGCTTCAGTTGCAAACCAAAATTTAGCAGGTTCTTTGTAGGATAAAAATTACGCACAAAGTTAGAAACTTTATTCTTAAATAATTCAGGATTTTATAAGATCGGATCAAGTACATAATATAGTGTAATACATTAGCACATTCTTTGGAGAATATCCTTAGGTGTATCGTATATTTTTTGTAAGATCGTTATTTTAATAGTAAATACCTAAGCCATTTGATCTAGCAAAATACTTTTTCCCGCCATTCCTTCAGAGACTTGTTTCAATCCTTGTTTCTTGTAGCAGCAGTAGAGCTTCTTATGAAAGAGTTCGTCTCAGGGAAGTACTGCCACTTTACCTATTTCAGCCGCCAAGCATTCACATTAGCATTACTGCGTTCCGGTTTGCAAGGATAAGGGTGCTGGTGAAATTACAGATGCTGCGGCAGTGCCCCAAAGATCTTTACGACTACAATTTTGAGTGGCACTTCAATTGTTATGTTGTCGTTTACCATTAGGCGCACGACTTGTTCACCGCGTCACTTGTTAAAATATAATAATTGTAACTTTTTTATAAAAAAATAAACCGCCCTCAAAAGTTTATGGACTTACATGTATTTGCCAAGTTTTATTAAAATCGGTTCTTGTAAAGTGCGCGAAATCGGATTCTTGCCTTAGGTTACCTTAGAGGTGGAATATTGACTTCATATTTAAATGGGACTAATACTGAGATACCCTCTTTCCAACAAAAAAAGAATCATCAAAAAAATACAGTCGAATTGAGAACAAGAAATGAGACGCTATACGTATGTACCAGGCGTCTTCAATAGCAAGAGGTTTCGGGGTTATTGTTCACGCTCGCCTAATGCGTTTTGGGAAGTTTACCTATTTTCATCGAGTTTATTGAACCTTTACGATAGTGTATTCAATCCATCGAGTATATAACCAGAAATGAGACGAAAAGTAATTTCATTTCTTTGAAAACCATCTGCCAAATCATTACGGTGACAACTGCATCAAAACAACGACGGGTGTCGTCAATTGTTTCACAAATCAACCAATTTAACATTTTTAACTTTAGTTTTGCTGTAATGGACGAAAATTGAAAAATTACAAATTGAACATGTAATTGCCGATGAAATGTGATTCCGTTTGTTTTGTAATTAGATGTTTCGCTGTTTTTCCCAAACCACCGAATGTAACAGCCCCGCATTGTTAGAGATATTATCTTTATTACAACAAATACAGAACTATTAGAACTATTTTTAGAATATACGGAGACGTACATACGGTCAGTTGTTGACGCTGTACTGTTTAAGCTTTCTAATTTGTGATTTCAGTGCAAACGAGAGTTGATATTTAACAGTGATATAAGGCCCATTTACCTGACGAGTCGCCAGGGATGGATGGCCCTTATTTCGTCTCTATTTCTGGTTATATACTCGATGATTCAATCCTAAATTACTACCTTTATTGCTTTCGCTTATTGTTAACTAGCGCACTGGTATTTTGGTAAATTTCAAGGTTATTGGCACCAAGAACCATCCAGATTAAACTAGCTTCCAAATAATAAAAACACTTTGACATCAGTTTATCTATTTGGGAGCTACGGCTCCACAGATACAGACAGACACCTCTCACCTCTCTTCGCTATGTTATAGTAAACCAAATGTATTGTTTTCTTTTAACTGTCGACGCAATTATAACTTCCCTTTTTTCTTTGGCGGTTAAAAAGAGCTACCTATTAATTTATTTAATTTTATGATACCAAGTGAATTAATTACAATAACAAATTACCTACCGGTTATACTACTAGGCCTGTCGGTAGTTACATGGGAGATTATTATTGCCCGTGGAACTACCACGCACATAGATAGTGGGAACTACCAGCAGAACTACTAGTAGTTCCACGGGCAATAATAATCTCCTGTGTAACTACTGACAGGTCTAGTAGTATCACGGGAGATTATTATTGCCCGTGGAACTACTAGTAGTTCCGCTGGTAGTTCCAAGGGCAACAAAAGAAAAAAATATTGTTCATTTTGTTTACCACAACATCAAAAGCGTATGAAAAACAACTTGTTGAGTAAGTAAATAAAGTTACGTACGTAACGTAACAAGATAAAAAAAAACATACTACCTACTCTGCCCTCCTTCTTTTAATCGTATTTGCATTTTAGAAGTTTTTTTTTTCATTGAAATCTTTGCCTAACAATAATTAAAACTGGAACTAAAAAAACCGCGAATGGGGTTTAAAAATCTGCTCGCTGATTAAATTTCTTAACTTCGTTTTAAAATGTTGATTAGGTCAGTTATAAGAAAACGTTCCGAACGTTGTATGGTGTTTTTCATAATCAGGAGTAAATTTGAGACTCCCTATTACGCATATCCCGCATTCCTGTTACTAGTTGGAAACTGCAGAGTATGAAGTGAATTAGGGAGCGCTCTTACATTTTCAGTGACTTAATGTACCTACCTATTTAGGCGAACATACTCGTACCTATATAGGTACATATATATCTATGGAAAAGTTCTGAGCTTCTTATTATCTGACTCCAATTTCACAATTAAACGGCAAATATCTATGCCGTGACATACCAGAAAAGATACTCACTACCCCTATGAAACTGCCTCGTTTTTCACCCCTGCGATAAACAAAGAGGGCAGCGAGGCAGAACGGCCAACGTATGCTTTGGGTTTGCACAGGGTGCACTGGTGCCAGTCGCCAACCTCCCGAAGGGAATAAAAGGGATACGTCGATCGCGATGTCTCATTGGCATTTGAAACAAATTCACTGAACGAATAAACAGATGAAGTACCTACGACAAATACTTCTAATGCCATAAGAACAGTTAAGAGAAACAAGATCCGACCCCGGGTTCAGATGCTACAAACCCAAAATATCAAATTTGAAACTTTTAGACGTTCTTATCATAAGCTGCGTATAGTTGAATTTAAATCTTAATTGTCAAGCTTGATGTGCTCTTGGTCCTGTTCCAAATTGTACAACTCTTAAACGTGTACGTAGCTTTGATATACGAAGCCGTCGTTAAATTTGCTGCTCCCGCTGTTGGTCCATATTTTCGTACTTCGTTTGGGCAGGCTTGGTTCGATTGTGTTTTTATGTTCGCCTGCCTTCGTCACTTTTGTGTTATTTAGGTATGGTTTTCTCAAACAGTGGAATTTATTTTCTAATTTTAAGTAAAAAAATAATAATTTTGACTAGTTAGCCGAGCTTTTAGGTGGCATCATTTGTCATATGTTAAGCTACTCCTCATATAATATTCCATCGCCTAAGTATAAACTGCCAAGAATTTCAACGCAACACGGCCTTTCGGCCCAGTTTGATTCCCTAATCTGTATATTATTGACCCTAAGTCAGTTACCTATGCGGGCACGCACCCCGTCGCGAAGTCAACAACCTTTCACCATTAATTTAACTCAACAGGATTTGGCTCCTTTGTTATCAGTGAGGTCAGCTGTGTGGGGTAGATATCATTTGTCTTACCTACTTAAAAGCAGTTAATCTAAACGCACGCAGCCACTTTCAACAAACAAACTAAGTTGAGCTTTAGAGAATATTACTTTAGCAAGTCAAGTTATTTAAAACTTTATTGCATACAAAAAAGTACAAATGGCGAACTTAATGCCATTAGGCATTCTCTACCAGTTAACCAGAGAGCTGAGTACAGAACAATTAACAGGCGTTGCAAAACTTGACAACAAACAAACAAAAACGAAAGAGAAAAAAAAAAGAAAGGAAAAAAAAAAAGATTCTGTGATCGACTTCAGTGAAGTGGCCTGTCGTCTAGACGACAGCTTTTTCCAACGAGCGCCATTGACCTACAGCAAACAGGGGAGTCTATAATAACACTAGTTGGCGGCGGTAAATTCATTGGGCATCATCATAAGGGCTTTTAAAACATAAATGGGAAAAGAAAACAACACTCAAATCAAAACAAACGATTTCAAAAATCGATCAACTAGACTTGTAATAATGAATGTATACACAGTCAATGGTCATCAATTCACCATATTAACTTGAAATTAGTCATGAATTCGTTATTTTAATAATTGAATGGTTCAGGAAAATCCTTACAAGTGTCGTCGCCTTCATTACGCAAATGTGTTTGAGGAAGTACCCGCAGAGTCGCGGCAAAGTCGTCTACCTACTGTAGACATGATGGTATGCAGATAAAGGCGCGAATTTGATAACCGTAGCTAATTGTCCGAAGCTATCGTGAGTTCCATGCGGGCTGCACGCCCCGAGGCTTTCTTGCGGAAAAATATCGATCGGGCGGGGCACACAGGCACACACCTGTTCGGAACAATGGGGTTGGCGCACCTGCCGCGTGCTACCACACAAACGAGCGCGCTGCCGCCACGCGCGCACCTACGCACCACTTGCTGTCCGCCACTACCGCCACCACCACTTCGATCCATGCGGCGCGCGGGGCGGTACTGACCGATCCGACGTCACGCTGGCCTCGCGCCGTCGCCGATCGATCGCCGTCCGGCATCTTGACCACGCTGTTGGACCACATCTTCGCGTCTCTCAGGTAACTATAACAATTTATACTGTTCCACTGCAACCGTATTCGGTTATTTTAGCGACATTTAGAAACATTTATGGTGTAAAATGTGGTGACATTTTAACTGTGGCGAAATGGTAGTTGAATCATCAGATGACTCATCAAGTTCTTTGTCATTATTACAGGCGATGTAGTGGTTCAAGATGCATATAACTTCGGGGCTATCACCGGCGTCCGGCGAAATGCTGGACACCACTATTAATTTCTATGGGGAATCTGAACAGTGTGGTGCGACGTATTTCGCTCTGGACCATGCTGTACCAGAGTCTTCTCATACGGTTGAGATCGAATACGTATACGAGCAACCGGAAAATTACACTCAAGCAGAAGAGTCGAATAGTTCTCAAACAGAGATAAATGCTCTAAATTTTCAAAATGAAGGTGATCCTTCAAGAAGAATACGTGTGAAACATAAGCCCGAGAAAATAAAGATTGAAGAAGACCAAGAAACTGACTTGACAAATTTGACATGGCTGCAAAACATAACGAATATAATGTCGGTGCCGCAGTTTCCGGTGTTGCCGATGTCGCCGAATCCTCCGGCTAAATCACCGCCGGCAAATACGCGACTTCAAAAATTCAATCAAACCATAGCAAAGTGCCAGAAGGATTTTATGGAAAATAAAGAGGAGTACCAGACTAACAGTGAGAAAAAACCCCCATATTCGTACAGTACGTTGATTTGCATGGCGATGAGATACAACAATGACAAAATGACTCTTTCTGCAATTTACTCGTGGATAAGGGACAATTTTAAATATTACAGGAACGTGGATCCCACTTGGCAGGTACGTTATCTTTATTAGCACCCGGTAATAGGGAAATCTGTTTGATTTAATAAACGGAAAATCTGTTTACAATGATAAGATTAGGGACTAATTGAATCGGGTGAGTGGATCGTTGAAGTGCGTAGGGACACTTTATTGCGTATTCGGATTAGAGATCGATAGTCACAGTTGAAAGTTAGTTATTACTTCTTTTACACTATTTAATTACTTTCGATAAAACGAGCAAGTACTTACGCCTTTTTGAAATTAGTGATTTCTGAATGAAATTAATCAATTTTGTTTTTCGTTTCAGAATTCGATACGGCACAATCTATCCCTGAACAAAGTATTTGTGAAAGTGGCCAGGTCAAAAAATGAACCAGGCAAAGGGGGCTTCTGGAAACTGGATCTCGCACACTTGGAAGGTACTAAACGAATTTCAAACCGACCTCACAAAAAGAAGAAGAACAATGAATCTAAAATGGACGCTAAAATGAGTGAAGAAAGAGTTGCCGTGGCAAATATACCGCAGAATGTTGTAGTACAAGAAGTCCCGGCAGATGTTGGTCAAGCAGTAACACTGCATTTACCCGAGTTCAATTTAAACGGAATCGACATGGCTTTGGATACAAACATTGGGGCCAATGTGATTGTGGAACCAGTAGCTCCTCCCTCTTTGATGATCGAAGATGATTTATCTTCCTTGTTGCTGAATCCGACGGATTGGGATGATCTTCAATTGGATATGTTGGACAATTATTTGGATTCCTGTTTCAAGTAAGAATTATTGCATTGTATTATAAACATGTTTCTTTGTTTGTAGGATTTCGGATGTCAATTTTCATGAAAGTCGTGGGGTTTAGCAGGGTTGTAAACAAGAACGGAAAAGGATATTAAACTAGATTGTTTCTTGATAGATTATGTACCTAATGTATTTGTATTACGAGTATGTGTACTGATGGTCTAGTGAAAAGGGCTTATGCGAAAGAATTTTGCATTTTCTACCGCATTAGGTAAACGTTTTAGACAAAATGGTAATAATATTCCTAAGTTTGTAAATGTAGAGGATAATAGATAACCTATGTGCACAATTTACTTTCTTAACAAGAAAACTATGAATTTCAATAAGAAATAATCATAGATGAGTGAAATTCTAAGGATATTGATATATTGGATTATTGGTTGCAAAAAATACATTATTTTGCTCAAAAACGCTCATATTATTTACAAAAATACAAGAAATTATACAGTATTACAAGATTTCTAATTATTCCTTTAGCTTTATCTAGAGCTAGTTATTTATAATGTAGCTATAAGAATGACGGATTTACCGCTCAGTATTATTGATGTACAATATTATAAAAGTTATAAATAATTTACTTAAGCGATGTGTGGCAATACTTTAAGTGGTTCTAAAGCATTATCAGCAATTCCGTCCAGTATTACTGCAGAAACTGCGTGGTAAATAAAATTTTGCTCAGCACAAAATTATTGTATTTACAAAGTGTTTGTCTGTACGTTATAAATGTCTAAATTGTAATGTTGATGTTGAATTTTTTGTGCAATAATGAGTCACTTAACAAAAAAATTAAGAAACTTATACTCTCATCGAAGGACTATACGGTTTAAACGGTATAATAAAGTTGTTAGGGATATAGTAACGAAATTTAACATCAACACCCTTATTTAATATTTTGATACTTGCACAATTTTCGATATAATGTAAGAAATTGGCTTAGTGTTTATAGACAAAAATATGTAGTGAACTCTTCCGTCCATGAGTGTCTTAACATTAAGAGTAGATTCACATAAATTGTAATTTATTGAAAAATCTGACAGGGGCTTTTGATAAAGTTGAGGTGAGAATTTGGAGCACTGTTGAACTATTTTTTGATAAATTTCATATAATTAACTTAGCCAGAATAGCATGCGTATATACCCTGCATGTTTTTACTAAGAATAACAACAATAGCTACTTAAAAGCTATTCAAGCCAATTGTCAATGGGGGAGTTCCTCTGGGATCCCTATTTGGTAATTTCTTTTTGTAGTACACAATTATGCACAGAAGAACATTTCATTTATTGTAGTTAACATGTTACTTGGAGAGACTAGCGAAAGATTGGTTTAATGAGAGCCTTCATAATTATCTTTGTGTGAATCTAGTTTTAAAAAATCTAAAGAACTTATAAAGTCTAGTCATTTCAAAGTTTGTTAGATTAGTATTTAGAAAAGAGTTTGTGAAACAAAAGTAATAAATAGGTAAATATAATTTATTTTGAGCATTTTTCTATACATTTGACTTGTGGTCGACTTATACTAATTTTATATTAATTAAAAAGTAAGACAAAAGAATGTTAGCACAACGTAATTTTATCGTGATTGTATATTTTTAAATTTTATTTTATGCTTTATATTAAAAAATCTAAACTGCTACAGCCATGATTACAATACAATACAATGATTTTATTTAAAATTACATGATATGTGGTTTACACACCACAATTATGTGATTTCTAGTTAATTATGTTTCGCAAATAGTTCCATTTTAGTGATAAATAACGTCAGTATTATTTGTAGCTGTAACGATTTCGATGGTTGTTTGTAAAATGGGGCTCAAATGTCTTATATGTCTAGAAGTGTCCTTAATACTTGCAATAAAGTGTTAGAAATATAATCCGTCTTTTACTAAGTTTCTATTATTTCTTAACAACTAATATCACAATTGTAATTATTACATATATTATTATCAGTAAATAAAGTAATATCTTAAGTCTTATGACCTTCAACAAAACAAACATTAAGCAAATATTCATAAATAAAGTCATTTTTAAAGCAAATTTTATCTTTGTTCGGTCTTGCTTCATTTTTTTCAAAATTAGTATCAAAAAATACGCTGGCCAACATAGCAACAGCTGCATTAATATTTCCACTAGGTAATGTAGGTAGCACTGATGCATCAACTACATATAAATTCTTTGTTCCTAAAACTTTAAATGAAGTATCTACGACAGCGTTTTCAGATTCCGGTAGTCCCATAGAACATGTCCCTACGGGATGATAACTCGTTGAAGCAAAATGTTTTATATAACATCTCCAATAACTATCTGAAAACATAGCGTAATCTTTACAGCTTGGCATTGGTATAGGATTGATGTACCCTTCAATATTTTTCATAGCATTTGTTTCAGTAAATGTTTTTACTAATTTCAGACCATTTATTAGAACTTGTCTATCATCTTCATTCGATAAATATTTAGGATCTATTAGAGGGGGTTCTTTGGCATCTTTGCTTTTTATAAAAACAGTGCCCTTGCTTTTAGGATGTAAAACAATAGGTAGTATAGACGCTGTGTATTTATCAAATGTTTTCGCAAAATATTCCAACCATATATCGTCTTTAATACCTAAACTTTTCCTTAATTTACTTCCCCTGTCAGATGATATACCTACAGGCAAAACCATGAATTGTAAGTCTGGCGTTTGTTCATTCTTTGTCGACACAAAACCAATAACTTCACAACCGGGCGTAGTCAGCGGTCCTTCGCCGTATAAAAAGTAATTATATGAATTTATTGGATTTACTATATCACTTCCATGTAATGCTAGAGATTTGTTAAACATTAACAAATCCAAGCCAGTAGTAACATGATCCTGAAGGTTTTTTCCTACAGGTAGATCTTTAATAACAGGAATGTTTAGAGACTTCAATAATTTCTTTGGACCTATACCAGACAATTGCAAAATTTTAGCAGAGTTGTAAGTTCCTGCTGATAAAATTACACCTTTTCTAGCAAACAATTTTCTTCTTACATTAGATTTAATAAATTCAACACCAATGGCTTTATTCCCTTTCAAAATTAATCGTTCAACTAAAATATTAGTTACAATATCTATTGGTTTTAAATTGTCAGATGTGGACCATCTTTTTCCATTCTTTTGTGACACTTTACTTTTCATGAAACCTAGTTCTGACTCTGTACTTATTTCTTTATATCCTAACTCTTTAGCTGCATTAATAATTGCATTAGATAAATGGCTTTCATACTTTATATTGTCTAAATGTATAATTTGACTTTCAAGGAACTGAAATTGTTGTCTGATATATTCTTCAGTATGCTTTCCATGAAACCAATCAACATAATGCGATAAATTTCCCCTGAAGTAGACCATATTGTTTAATTTTGATGACCCTCCAAGAACCTTTCCTTGTGGCAGTCTGCATTTCTGAAAATAAAATTATATATTGTGCAATTAGGTGGAAATGAAGTTATTGCAAACAAGTTGATGTTTTAAATCCCAATCGTAAGCAAGGGTTCAATTGTAATGAGTTAGAAATTACCTAACAATATACATGCTATTTCAATACAATTGTGAAAGTACAGTATGTTTTTTCTGTATTCTCCACAATATGAAATTTTCATTTAGATATTTTAATTTTTCATTTATTTCTAATATTTATTTATTCAAAAAGTACAATATCGTCGGCTTATTGCAAGAAGTGATTAATTGTCATATAAACTATATTGTGAAATCATGTGAACTATTCATATTGTTCATAATAGGTTAAAAGGCAGAGACAAAAATATACAGTATATTAATGTTCAATTACTTAAAATTTTGATATTATATTTGTAATTAATATATATTGTTTAATATAATAAAAATTTTCCTAATTTATTCAAAATACAAAAAATTTCTTGCTAGTTACTAGTTAATCTATAATAGATTGAATTTGAAGAGATCTAAAGAGATTCACAGGCATTGAATAGCAAACTAATTTTCTGAAAATATTTGTTTTTCTAGTTGTATGGGCTAATGAAAAAATTATCTCACATGATCATGCAAAGCCCAGCAAGCATATTCCTGGGGCACAGTCTCAAATTGCCAATCAAAAAGGGAGCGGTGTATCACCGGTCCGACTATAGGCATGTCCATTAGAGCATTTGGTGTGCACCCTGCCTCCAGCACTATAAAAGTGTGGTTAGTTTCTTTTGCTAGTCTGTGGGCGATTACCGAGCCTGCTGTTCCAGAACCCACTGGGAAAAAGAAATATAACCAGATATTACTAAAAAAAACCCACATTATGTACACTATTCCGCTCTATAAACTCTCAATTTACTGGAAATAGGATTGTGAGTGCTACGTAGATTTTATAAAAAAACAAACATAAACCACTACAAAATATAAAGAGCTATTAACATCATGAAATGATCGATTTTAAGGTTGTTTGGCTTTAAGTATTTTAGACTTGAAAAAGATGGAGTTGAAGCTACTAGTAAGAAAATAGATTATAGCAGTAATTAACTTAAAATTACCGATAATATAGTCGTAATTTTCACGGATTTCAGGACGAAAACTTTGAGAGAGCAAGTCACTGTAGTAAACAACGTATGTATACATCGTAAACAAATGAATACAAATACTGTACAGCAGAAATTGACACCAGTAGAACGGCGACATTTTGTAGCTTTAGGCGATAATTTTATAACGGTTTTTCTAATATTTAGAAGTTAAAAGAAGTAGGCAACAAAGTTTGTTTTAAGGTTATGTTTATCTAACCGAGTTTGACAATTTTGACATTTGATTTATTTTTTTTTTAATTTCTTAGGCTTTGGGAACTCGCACTTGACCTTTTGGAGGGAGAAGTGTCGTTTTTGTTTTGACTTTTAATTATTTTGCGAAATCTAGTTTACAGTGGAACAGGATAGTGCTATTGTGCCTTAATCGAAGATTAAAATGCGAAATTATACGAATCTCGAACTAAAATACCCGTATCGGCCTGTTTTAAGGAATCCCAAGTCAATCCAAACACGCCGCCTCAAATTGCCTATCCTCTTTGTGGCGGCCATATTTACAGAAACATAATTAAACTTCATGTTTAGGCTGATGGCTTTGCCAAAACCTTAATAAATAAAAAATTAAGGCTTAAGCCAACAGCCTTAACATGACATTTGATTTGACTGTCATTCGGTGCTGCCAATTAAAAAAGTCCTCACGTTTCATACCTTTGCTTTCATCATCAATTTATTAGACTGTATTGCGTTGATGATGATAACATTGTATCATGTTGAAGATGATAATCCCCTCTCTGCCGAATATTCACCCAAATCAATGCATACTTGACTGAAACCTGAATGTGATATGCATGAGGACGGATGGTAGGACATTATAGATAATTCCGTTTTGCCAGAGGAAAGAATGCGTCCACCTGTTTAAAATAGTTTTCTTTTATTTTATTTGGGTGTCTTCTATGTAATATTTTCTAATAACTGTAATTGAATAAATATGTCTGTTGTAATTAGAAAAAAAGAACTCAAAATGCTCGAACGCCCGACTTTTTCTGCCTGAAATAGTGTTATTAGGTTCTATGCGAGCCGACGCCTACAAGTAAATAAGGCGGCGTAATAGCGTTGCGCGACTTTGAATGTTACTAATACTAATCATTCGAATGGGCAAATCATTCGCCAAAGTCGAATCCAAGCACAATCATTCGACTCGAGTCGATTGATTCAATACCGAATGCCAATGCCATTCGGTCGGGTGCACGAGTGGAATGATCATTATATCGGAACACCTCATTCATCATATCCATACCAAAATATCCCTGTCCCAGTCATATTTATAGTATTTACCATTATGTCAGAGAGGGCTAGGTGATCACGAGCAGAAATGCTCTATGGAATCTATGGATTAGTACTACCTAATTAGTAACGAATGATCATTCAAATCATTGGAATATGAAAATTAGTAGGTTACTAATTTGACATTCGAATGACAGGAGTAGCGATTACTAACGAGTTGAATAACGAAATCATTCACAATCATAGATAAGAGTATTATTGTTTACAATCGCGCATCGCTACGGCGTAGTAGCGGTGGCACAGAGCCATTACTTAACGGCAAATAGACTCACGGGACTTGTCAACATGGTCTCAGGGTGACGGGTGCAGTAGAGTGGGCACTCCATAAGATCTTTAAGCTCCGAGTGGCACCGCAAGGTTATAAATAGACTTGTCCCATCACTTGATAATAAAAAAAATATGTCATCAAAATAAAGTTCATTAATTTGACCTAACTTGTTCGTACCGTCCTTATAGGATGGAAAAATAGTCTAAGGTCACTTGGATTATTTGGTATTATAAAAAAAACGCTTACATTTAACTTGACACGTCTATATATTTTTAAAAATATTACGTTAGGAGATTTAAATAGAAAGTTATCAATTTGTGAAAACTTATATATTTTATTGTTTCAAGTTAAAAATATCACAAATACTTACAAAAAAAAACTTACATTACAACAATGGAACCTGTAGCTACGCTTAAAATCTAAATGTGTAAAATCTGTGGTTCTAATTTTAGCCTATCTATCGTTTCTTGCGGCATACAGTAAGTTGGGTTCACGGGCTTTACGCTAGTGTTACCAAGTAACGAAAGTCCTGCCAAACCAAATAGTGTGTGAAAGGGGTCTGGGATGTCCCCAGGTCGGTCGCTAAAGCCACCAGTTTCCGCGTCTTGACAAGCTAGGATGAATTGCTCTAGACTCTTCTTGTCGACCCAGTGTATTCTGTTCAGCATCGATAGAGATGCCATTACCCACCTGCATGGAAAACATTATTATTTCTAATATATTCCATTTTGTTCATACAGGGTATAATCGTTAAGTGTGCCTAGGCGATTATTCCGTAAATATAAAAGATATTCAAGAATCTTTAAACTGATATCGAAATTATATTACCTAATGAGTAACGAAAATAATCTTTTAAAAATAAAATTTGAAATATCGTAAATCTTAACGTTAAACGCTAACAATAAGTTATTATTATTAATCTCAATACAGAGTACTAAAAAAACAGACCTCAAAAGTCATTCATCTCCTAGTTTGTCACCCTTAGACGTGGATTATTTTCTTCAAATTTAAATGGGACTACTACTGAGGTACCCAAAGGTTGAGTATCGTGTAACATAAGTATATACAAAAAAAAAAGTACAATAAAATTGAGAACCTTTTCCTTTTTTGTAGTCGGTTAAAAAGATAGTTTTTTACTTTATTTATAGCAGTTTCGTTATCTTAATGTAGGTCAACTAAAGCCTCTCTACGAATGTCATTTTAAATTTATGGTAGAGTTGAATGGTAAATTTTGGATATTTCTAGTTTTACTTTTAAAAAGTTATTGATTTCGTTTTATTAATTTGGTAACGTACTTTCGATATCAGTTTAGACTTTTGATGCCTCTTATATTTAGGGAATAATCGCCTGGGCACAATTAACGATTACACCCAGTATACCTGTATACTAACGAATTAGAATAAAGGAGATAAATTGCTAGATTTGTTTAGATAAGATGGCCTAAACTATTTCCTTTAAATATATTGTAATTTTCGATAGTACCTACTAATACTCACCAAGAATAGCACAAGTCTGGTAGTTTTTCTGGCCTGCCGTTGAGCCCGCCGCTGGGCAACTGCCGTTCGCAGAGCCACCATGCGAGCTGGTCGGCCTCCAGCACGCCGAGGTGTTTCGTTATTGCTAGTGTGCCTACGCAGCAGAAGATTAAACCTGAAAATTGACATTTTTTTTAAACATAATGTTACGATGTTTAAAATTACATTGCATAATAATGACTTTGCGAAATTGAGTTTTTAATATTTTGGCATTTTTTTATAATATCAAGTGCGGGGACGAACAAGTCATGCGCCTGATGCTAAGTTACACGTCTGTCCATAACAGTTCTATTCTATTCTATTTTTAAAAAGAAGGATGACTTCTCTTTTAGAATTTTGCCAATGTCTAGTCAGTCATGGGAGCTACACTTTTATTTATTTTCCAATGTTTAAACATTTAACACTGCTCTTTAGTCTATTCCAATTCTGAAACAATACAACACGACACAATATTCCATAACAGTTGCAGTGTCATACAGAGCTTTAAATCGCAAAGATCTGAAGGGCACTGTCAATGTCCAAATTGACAAGCCCCATGTGTTTGTAATTTCACCAGCTCCCTTAACCTTTAAAACCGGAACGCAGTAATGCTCATATTACTGCTTGGAGGCAGAAATAGGTAAGGTGGTAGTCTGGATGAGCTTTTTCAAAGGCGTACGACTTGTATATCTATACTAAGAAAACGTTCATACTTTAGGTGAATTACATATACACATGTGGCTACATTATATCAGGGATACTTTATGTTTTCAAAGTTCAATACCTGCATGGCTTTCAGAGCCGGGTTTAGATCCAAATCCTCCGTCAAAATTCATACAGCTTTTAACAAAGTTTACTGTGTTCTCAATGTCAATGGCATCCAGTCGATGAAGCAAAGAAAGGCACATCACGGCGCAGAATGAGAACCGAGTGTCCACCTCACCCCACTTGTCACCTGTCAGATAGTGTGGCATTAATAGTGATGAATAAAAAAGTATGTAATATATTTAGGTGATTTTGCCGAACGGTTACCGTGCTCTGGACCCCAATTCAGAACTCTTCGATATTTTAACCGAATCGTTCGATTGGATATTGTTCTCGAATCGAAGGGCGCTTTTCGAGCTATTCAGAACATTCCCGAGTTAAACGCTCGATTCGGATTCGGATACGGGGGGCTACTCTCTAAAATTAAAAGACAAGTATCCAGTATGAAGCTTCATTCGCATCACGCGTCTTTTCATTTGGTCAAGTATTGCTTATTTGGCAGTAATTGTTTCGGACGGATGTCGGACGGAAATCGAGAGTAGACCCCACGATATCGTTATCCAACAGCGTTTACGGAGTCAGTCAGTGAAATAGATTATAAGAAAAGTGATAAATCCTTTTATATACATTTTTAAGACTTTAATGGTCTAAAATATAGGAATGCATTAGTCTTGCATTAAAATAAACTAATAAAGCATTTTCCCACGTCGCCGTCACCGATTTGACCAGCGTCTCAGTCAAATCGACTGGCGACATTTTTTTTATTTTAATGAACTAACTGGGTGACGAAATATCATAGATTTCTCAGATGGCGCTACGGGTAAAAAGTGGTTGAAAAGCCAAACACAAAGATGCTGCCCTCAGAACGAAAAAAGGCACAACTGCTGCAACGAGGGCAGGATACGACGCAAGCACATAGAAAAATTTGTGCGGTCCGCTGGTTCATTCCGTGGTTTAGTTGGTATAGCGTCTGGCACGGTATGCTAGAAGACGTCGGTTTGAATCCGGCCGGATCGAAAGAATTTTTTCTGAGTATTCGATCTTTGTATTAATAATTAGAAGTATCAGAATCTTTTGTGTTTTTTTGGAACATATAAAAATTGCTTCTATTGGTTATTTTCAGAAGTAATAGTAAAAATTTGTTCCTGCTAATGCTAAAGTACAAGTTAAATTGTAAAAAACTTTGAAAGAGAATATAAAACAATGTTTTTTATAATTTATATTCAAATAATTCGGATGTCTAAAGTAGGTCCTCACCAAAGAAGCTGCCATCCTTTTGTTGCAGTGAAGATATAAATCGGACTACCCCATCAACATTGATTGCGTCTAGTTTGTCATACATCGCTAACACCTGTACAAATAAATCAATCGTACTTAAGCACATATTATTACATAAAATAATTATATAAACGAAACGGAATATTTTCCCTTGTTTACCACCAGAGCATTAAATATTGAACATAAGAAGTGTACAATCACAAGCAGTACAATTGACGTTGTTGTGAAAGTTTAAGTTGAAACATAATTAAATGTTAATAAAATGTCTACAATTATTGAGGAAATTACTAGGTTAACTAAGTCCTATAAAGAAAGAATAGCCACTTATACTAACAAACTGGCTACCACGTTGTGTGTACCACCATGGATGGATCATTTGGGATTCAACTAACTGAGCAACCCGTTGTTGGAAGGGTATGTCTGACATCCAAAATATATCAAAAATTAACTGCTTATGGTCTCATATAAGACTGATTGCATGTTGGCAAAAAACAACAAAAAATCTAGCATGCAAAAGAATGTGTGACCCTCCAAAATACTATTGTGTCAAATCAAAGAAGAGAAGGTTCCGGTAGGACTACCAGGTGCCTACCAGTGTCCGTAATGCAAATCATTGGGCCACTGATGCTGTCAACAATGAGAAGGATAGCCTTTAACACACACCTGTACTGCACTCAGTGTATATAGCATGTGCGGATCATGCCCCACGCTAGCCGATATACCTCCACTTTCACTGTCTTGACATGATGTTATGAACTCTATTATTTCTTCTTTGGGCATTCTGTAATTTAAAATCATTTGGATTAATAATGGTCACCAATATTATACAGTTAACGTTAATGTCTAACTATTCCATTAAAAAATGTAATGTATGTATTAATAATAACGCACACACTCAACATAGCCCCGCACTAGGGAAACCCTGTGTCGCAGGTGCCATGCATACACACATAGACAACCACAAATTACACCCAAACTCACGAGAGAAATAAATGTAGGCCATACAAATATTTCTCCCAGCCCGGGAATCGAACCTGGGGCCTCTGCGTGGCAGTCCAGCATGGTAACCGTTCGGCCACGGAGGCAGTTAAACAATGGGCAGTTTATTAATTTTATTGAATACAATTTTTTCTACGATATCAAGTGACAGAGCGAACAAGTTGTGTGAATGATGGTAAACAACATGCCTGTCCATAACAGTTACAGTGCCACCCAGAGCTTTAAAACACAAAGATTTGAGGGTCACTGCCGCTGTGTTCATCATCCTGAGATATAAGTTGATGAAATGAAATGAAAATGGTTTATTTGCAAGCAAACACGGTATTGGTGATGGTAAAAGTGCATAATACGTACAAGCGTGTTGCGCCATTTCTGACATGCAAAATTTTACAATATTATATCATAGCAGTCGTTCTAATAAACACTTACAATATTATTCTATTATCTATCTTTATTTTTTATTAATTATTGTCATTATTTATGCCAATTATGATATAAAGTTTAATTTACAATATTTAATGTATTCTGGTTGTAATAACTTAAATAAATTGATAAATGAGAACTTGAAAACAATTATCTAAGAGTATTTTATATACATAATTTTTAAATTCCCTTTGAGGCGTGTGTTTTACATAGTCAAGTATTAAATTAAATAATTTTATGGACATCTTATGACTAGTTCTCATGAAGCATGTAGTTTTACTAGAAGTGCCAGTTCAGTGATTTGGAAACATGGATAAATATGAGTACTGTTTTTGTTCCAACATTTTTAGATTTCTCTTGACAAACATACAGACCACATAATGTACGTGGAGGGTAGGGAGAGTAGGGTGAGTAACCTGAGCTGCTTGAATAAAGGTCTACATGATTCGAAGGGTCCAACTTAGCAAATGGCTCTCACACATTTCTTCTGTAGTACAAAGGCTTTATCAATGTCAACACAATTCCCCCACAATACAAGCCCATAACGCAAGGCAGAAGACATGTTGCCATGATAAGCCATTAGTGCTGTCTTTTTATCACATTGTTTACTCAAGTTTACCAAAATCTACTGATCTTATTAAAAGTCGCCTCTGTTTGAGGTTTCCATGAAAGATGTGTGTCTACCAATATTCCCAGAAACCTTGATAAGTCTTATGTGCCTGTAATTTCACCAGTACGTTCTGGTGGTTATAGCTTATGTTGTTTGTTTTTTTACATTCATATACCATTGCACCCTATCAAGTCATGAACTATGCGAATGGATAAATTGATTGATTGACCTAAGTTAGTAAATTGAGATTAGATTGCCCAGTAGCTATTGATTTTTATAAAAAACATTGTAAATTATTTACAAGTGAGCTTTCTTTACACGCTTATAAAACAAAAGTAATGATGAAAGTACACATGTATTTTGGCAGAGTTGACTGTTTAATTTTAATAGAATAATATGCATAATACTAACCTCGAGGACTGTCCCATGAGTTCCATAGCTGTTAAACTCCAGTAGATCCCGGACATTCTGAGATATTCCGTCATACAATATTCATAGTCATTCTTGTTCAGCCCATAACTCGCTAAATAGTCGGAGTGTTTCTGCAATAGCAACTTTCTCGGTCTGTCCTCTTTAAGGACCACATCTTTGGTAGTAAACGCCATTATATTATGTCGTATTTGGTTTTATTTTTCTAAAATTATTGGATAAAATTGCAAGTGTATACTTTTGCGTTTTGCGTCTATTTTTAATGTAAATTGGCAAATTAGAAAAATAAGTGAAAAGGAATGATATTTTTGTGTATTTTCTTGCATTTGCTATCTTTGTCTAGCTTGTTGAGTGCTTATGATGATTTTACAATACACTCCAATTTTTGGAATGTCATTTTGTATTTCGGGGTACAAAGCCTGACAAAGGATTATGTTCTGCGTATAACGACACGTGAGTGACATAAAGGCGGGGGCGGGAAAATACGACAAGACAAGACTTTGCTACGACGCACGCCACAAAGGGTTGCGTTAATCCCTAGAATAATTGTTTTCATTGTTCTTCTGTATTGCGTTGTATTTAGATGGTTTCAAACTCAGATTACAAGTTCAAAAGAAAAGCTTATAACAAAACCATCTCACTTCGTTATAATAAATAGAAAGTATGAAAAACAATGTTTGTTGAGGACAGAACCAATTGTCATGCAATAAAAAGGTACTTGACCTTTAACCCTTTGGGTAAATTCAATGTCGCACGTGATCTCCCCATCACTTGTTGATTTTGGACTGTTGAAATAACTTTCCATTACCTATTTATTACTTTGTGGCGTCTCAACAAGCTTTTCAATTTATTTTCTACGCACTACGGGCTTCGTACAAGGTTACGATTTTTATGCGTAGCTACTCAAGTGTTAAAGATTAGGACTATAAATACTAAGTCGTAATCAACTTCACGCATTAACTGCAGCCGAGATTGACTTCAAGCAGTTAATGCGACAAGTCGTTATCAACTTCATGCAGGCGTGGCCTCGGCTGCATGAAGTTGATTACGACTTCACTCATTGACTGCAAATATAAGTCAATCTGTTAGTAGTCTTAGATTGGCTAAAATTGTAATAAGCATTTGGGGGTCTGGGCATTTTGGAGGGAAAAGTGTCGTTTTTATTTTGACTTTCAATTATTTTGTGTAAATCTAGTTTCAAGTGGAATAGGATAGTGCTATTGTGCCTTAATCGAACATTAAAATGCGAAATTATACGAATCTCGAACTAAAATTCCCGTATCGGCCCATTCTAAGGAATCCCGAGTCAATCCAAGCACGCCGCCTCAAATTGCTTATCCTCTTTGTGGCGGCCATATTTACAGAAACATAATTAAACGAAGACATGGCTCAAAGGACTTTTCCACAACAACAACTGCTACGACATTAATAATTATCCTGAAATCTCAAGAAGCAAGAAAATATTTATTTGGAAGAATTATCAAAAATTTGCAACTCAGTGGAAATTGCATATGGCCAAAGGCTGGACGCCATAGTGCCAAACTATAAGAAAAAAAATAAGCATTTGTTGGGAGGAATGTCAATGTTGACTGCCCAATTTTCCGGCTGACTTATTACATCCTTTAATACGTCATATTTACTTTCTGGAACTCCTATTATGAAAGACGCATAATCTCTTTCGGTCTTACGCTTTATTTTTTCGACCTTTATATCCGACTGCTATATCCTGTCCATATATGTTCTTTACATGTTCTTCCAAACTTTCTGTTGTACTTCCTTTCTTAAGTCTCCTGGGGGCCAATCGCGCTATTTTCGCAAGGTTTAACCTTACAACATTTGAGGTTATGGTTTTGGTTAATTAATGGTTCTACCGACGCACAAAATGCAATCGCGCTATCAGTTTTAATGAACCTAAACCTCAAATTAACCTCAAACTATAACCTCGTATTAAATTTTAAGAGACGTGCCTTGA
>NW_020653409.1:2226434-2230582 GCF_003589595.1 Hyposmocoma kahamanoa | reverse complement strand
CCAGATGTTTTTCCGCTCCGAGCCTTGAATTACCGAAGAATTCCTATTACCTCCTTTCCATACTTGATTATTCTGATACTTACTCTTCTTCCTGCTAACTTCTATCCACTAATGTTTCTTTTCGGACTCCATTTTATTACCTTCTTTCTCCAAGTTACATTTTTCTTCATTAATAACTTCCTCGTGAATCTCACTCGGTTTATACTGTACCTGCACTGGTACTGGTGTATTATTAAATTAATATATTAATATAAATTGCAATTACTTCCTTAATGGCGGCCACTGGGCTTAGCCAGTGTTGTTTTATAAGAATAATATAAAAATTATGACGATCGTCGCCAGTATCAGTTTTCCATTATACGTTACCACGGGTTGGTGAAGCTGTCACTGTCAAGAGTAAACTCGAACCATCAACCAATTTAATAAATTAAATTTTTAATTTTTTCTGAAGGATTTATGCAATTTTCTATAATTGTTTCTAATTTATATTGCATGCACAAGTAAAATAAAGCCGATTTTATTTTATTTATTTTTGAAATCCATTTACTATGGAAATTTAAACAAAGTCAGAAATAACAATAAGAAAACCAATTTTTCAATTTTCCTGCAGCTTCAATCCAACCTTCTTTTATTTTGAACTCATTGGAAAAACTTAAAATTTATAATACTATACCATTGACTTACAATTATATGGACGTCGGGTCCGCGCTAAAAAGTGTCCGCACTTGTAAGGCGCTAAAATCGTATACAGAGCGCCAAACTCCGCTTTAGTCTTCATTTGTTCGACTGACAGCGCGATACTGCGATGACATTACAATTTAAATTTCGAATAGGTTGACTTGGGACATTTTTTTCGTGGTTTTTGTATTAGACCCGTCGTCCATTTATTTGTAAGTCAATGTACTATACGTTTAATTTACGAGTATAATAGATATAATAAATAGATATAACGCACACGCTCAACATAGACCCGAGCTAAGGAAACCCTGTGTCGCGGTTGCCATGGAGACACACATAGACAACCACAAATTACACCGAAACTCACGAGAGAAATAAATGTAGGCCATACAAATATTTCTCCCGGCACAGGAATCGAACCTGGGACCTCTGCGTGGCAGTCCGACATAGTAACCGTTCGGCCACGGAGGCAGTTTAATAATGGAATTTAAATAACTAAATTATCTAAAACAATAATACAATCATTTTTCTTAAAGCAATAGCAACTTACAAATTGACATGAAATTGAAGCGGCTGTCCGAAATACGAGTTGTGAGTTACTCGAAATAAAATGTTTAGTAATAATAAAATAAAAGAAATCAATTTAATGTAAAAGCTTTTCGCTTCGACATTTTAGGGACTTTCATTACAAAAAACATAGTAAGAAATTCAAACATTTCAGTAAAAATTAATTGTCGATAAACATCAATCATCGTGAATGAACATCACTATATTTGAGTCTAGAAATTTCTATGGAGACTAAAAGAAAACATTGAATACAAATAGTACCTAAAAATGCAACTAGACGGTGGTATGTTATCCCACTGGTTTTAAAATTTTTGTTTTTATAATGTATATCGCTACAACCTGGCATTATCAAGTTTTTCGAGAGTACTTGTATGTAAAATGATCGTCATGTCACTGTAGCGATGTTTGAAGATGTGACACTTCGATATGGTCAAAATGACCATATCGAGGCGACACGAACCACCAAAACTCCCCTTTTTTTCCTATATCTATGAAAAAGCCCCCCATTGTTAGAGATATTATATTTATTACAATAAATACAGAATATTTTTGGAATATATGGAGACGTACACACAGGTCAGTTGTTGGCGCTGTACTATTTTAGCTTTCTAATTTGTGATTTCATCGCAAATGAGAGTTGATATTTAAAAGTGATATAAGGCCCATTTGCCTGATAAGTTGCCAGGGATGGATGGCCCTTATTTCGTCTCTATTTCTGGTCATATACTCGACGTGTAACTGAGTATATGGAACTACTGGAAATATACGAATTTTTGCTATGAACTTATGTGGCTCTACCTATTTATTGGTATTATTAACTAATTCCAGAGAATCAGTAATACTGCTACATACGTCTTGTCTACAAGAGTACTATGCTTTGGAATACGTCAGGCGGTAAGGGCTATTATTACCGGTGTTATATAGACACAGTATGCTTGTCCACTATTCATTCGATTATCGATTTGTTTGGAATCGCCATCGCAGCCGAAGCGTTAAGGGTTGGACCTCACTTGTCAGCATGCTTTAGCACAGCGTTCATATTGTAAGTTTGATGACTCAAAAGACTTATTGCTCATTGGCACTAGATATGAGCGCCGATAATAGACCAACCGGCGGCGCGAGCGCGACCATGAAATAACGTAGGTATTTTCTATAGTAATAAAATTTTTATTTTACCTCCGTATTGTGTACGCGTAGTGAAAATGGCGATGCCAGAAATTGACAAATTAATGTTTTAAACAAAACATCTTCGATTATGAAGTCACTAACTTTTATCTTACAAACTCCAATTTCTGGTATTCATTTTCACTACGCATACAAAATACGGAAGCGTGTGCGTGCTTGCGATTGGAGCGTCTCATCGAACAGAATTCAACGGCGCGCCGATTGCATTTGTCGCCGGCGGCGGCGCGGGGGGAAACGCGGCGCTCATATCTAATTGGCACCACACTCAGCTAGAGTTAATCTGAGCCGGACAAGCCGGTTATACCAGAGGGCACGGTTTAAGGGAGTGACACGCCCGGGTTTGTGGAGGGGAAGACCACCTACCATTAGCAGTCGGCGGCCAGATTCCTGCAGGCTATTCAGCGCATTACAGAAAGTAAGTAGTAAGGGTATATCATCTTCATCATCATTTCCGTCGACACATAGGCCTCGAACAAGGAATCTGATGTCAGGCAGACTCTAATTGACCACTCGGTTCTGAGTAGCGTAATAAGCATGAAAAAGAATTTAACAAACTTAACCTTTAACTTGTGGACAGTGAATTACTTTTGATATGACTTCCTGATTGCATCCTTAGTGAATGAATTAAACTTGTATTGAATTGACATTAAATTTTTATTTTTGTGAAATGACTCCACAAGTTTGTTATAACTATCGAACACTTCAATACAGAATATTTAATCACAGTTAATAGCGACATCTCTAGCCAGGGTTCGTAGCTGTAAAGTTACTTAAGTGGTGACGAAATACTTTCATAGATTTCTCATAGGTGGCGCTACGGCTAAAAAGTCGTTGAAAAACTAAATACAAAGATCCGACAACACGCACATAGAAAAATTCGTGAGGTCAGCTGCTTTGTTCCGTGGCTTAGTTGCCGTCTGGCACAGTTTCGAAGGATCAGATCGAAGGAAATTTTCGGAAGGAAGTGTTCGATCTTTGTACCATTGAATTCCAGTTCCTTTAACACTGTCACAATGTATCTTGCGTAATAATGAGACTAATGCTCTGTCCACATGAATGTTATTGTAGAAGGTGTAAATAACAAAGTAGAGAAAAGGTGAAGGAAAAGAAAGAATAAACGCTGGAACAAAAAACAATGACATAAAACACAGGTACAATACTATAGATCATTCCATAACTTAAATTACATACGGATATGCTTATGTATGGTAAAATAGACACTTACTCCCAAAAGGGCCTGTATTAGTATTATATGTACTGGTTTATAAGCATTACGTTTACATGATTGGAGAACATAAAAGACGTCTCCGAGAATTTTGATGAGAGTGACGGCGGAACGAAGCAAACTAAGAATGACGAAGAAAAATAATTGAAGAACGATTTATAAATTTTATAACTAAGTGGCCAGGAACTAGAGAAAAACGTGATAAAAAGGTGGGATGACCAAGAACGAGGTTGCATCTTCACAACGCTTTCCTGTTGAATGGCTAGAGGGGTCAGGTACCTAAAGGGCATCGATTGTAGGCCCCTTTAGTGCACCCTTTGAGACTCCAACACTCTAAGACCTTTCGTTAATGACACCACGTTCATACTACCGCGTGTTCTATATTAAACACCGTCAGCATGCTAATAAAGGAGCCCTTACGAAAAACATTGCTTACTACGTCATTCTGAATATTTACTCGTGTTATTAAGTACAGCTCGTTGCATTATCTTTT
>NW_020653409.1:2144943-2226424 GCF_003589595.1 Hyposmocoma kahamanoa | reverse complement strand
TGTAATAACGGTGACTGCTTGAAGGCAATAGACACCTGCTGAACCAAATACGATCCGGGGCGGTCATAGGTTGTCACATTCGTGTTATTCCTCTATACATTGCTGTGTGTGACACCTATTGCAACTTTGTTACAACACGTTAAAGTAAAATTGCTATAGTAAAATTGTACATCGATGTATAAGTGTAATAATGTTGTCGGTTTGAAATAATTTTATTGAAAACTACTTGTCTATATCGAGTGTTAGGTTTTCGTAATTGTTACAAATAAGAAATGAAACTATTTGTCTCGGATCAAAATCGCGTGTATTGGTTTTTTCAAACAAACCAATGTTTTATGCACTTTATAGGTGCCGTGATCATTATAAAATTTGCATCATTGCCATTACCAATTTTAATGGATTAAGTCGTTTCTAAAATAGTATTTTTCTACTTTTTTGGCCACATTGCTTAACCATCTACCTCAAATTGTCGGCTGTTGATTAGACGGACAATTTATTATAATGATTTTACATCCTGGAAGAACTTTAGCACAGTAACTAAATATAGGTTATTTAGTTGTTATTGTAGATAACTAAGTACACACAATTATACAGAGTATAACAAAAATGTTCACACTCCGCTGGTCAACAAAACTGTACAGCTGGTGATCGTACTCGTAATAAACAACATAAGCACCAACACAAGTTTGAGTGAACCTTTTTGTGACAACGAATGTAGATTATGACAATATACCGCAAGTGTATCGAATTTGTTGTTTGTACCATAATTATTGTTGTAACCTATTTGTTACAACATAAATTATGGTAACAAAATGGAGTATTATAAATTAAAGGCTTGGACAATAATTTTTTGCAGTTGTATGGTTGTTTTATTAGTTTACAGCCGACGACTATCGCAGATCAACAAGGGGCAATAAACATGAAGTTCGGAATGATAGTGCCGTTTAAGGCACAGACACACGCAACAGATCTGATGCAAAATGAAAACGAATGTGTTGTAAGTAAATTATGCTAGTTTATATTAGTAAATTACTGTACAACATTATATAGCTATGCCGTATCAATAAAATCGGTCATTCTGGGACTAGTATTCATTACCTAATTTCCGTGGCAATGTTTATTATAATACTAATAACAATAATACTTAAGTATTCGATTTTTTTATCGTGCAATGTTATTTAATATTCGAGTAATGTATCGTGAAATATTATGTAATAATTGCAGGGTAATATACTTGAATATTTAACTAATAAAATTTGCCGCGGGAATTAGATAGGGAACACATGTCCAAGAATGACCGAAATAACATAACATTAATATCAATTTATTAAAGAAAATTAACTGCCTATTACCAAGTCCCAAAGAACAGTATGTTTAACATAGTTAACCATACATATATTATACATTGTGTTCTTACAATGTATAATATACTTCACAATAATAGGAACAATAATAAAAAAAAAGAAATAAGAAAATAATAGACGCAATGTAACACTGTCTGTTATATAATAAATCTGGTACCTGAGATGTAAAGAACCTTAAGTGTCAAACAGTACATTTAATAGAGAGCTGTAAAGAGAATTTGGCATTTAAAATCAATCTTAATGTTAACTAAAATATGGTTTAATTAAAAACAAACGATGATAGTACTTTGTCTTTTACCATTGCATGATTTTTAGTATATCATAGCAATGTTTGTGCATTTAAATTCCAAAATATGCACTTAAGGTTCTTTATTTACCTCTCACCTACAGAAATTAACCGACTTACTTATCACCGTATATATTGTACAAATGACAATAAACTTTACTCGTCTTACTACAGTACACAAATATAAGCAATAGTAAAAGTGATATAAGTATTTTTATTTTAAGTATTCTACTACTTTGTTAATTATTAATTGGTACGTACAAAGATCGAACGAAGTCATAGAAAGATTCCTTTGATCCCTCTGGACGTGAACCACCGGGCTAGTGTTCTCCCAACCGAGGTACGGGACGAGTCAGGCAGACGTTTCCAAATTTTCTGAGCTTGCTGAAAAAAACCTATTTATTTTTAGCGATAATCAGAAAGCCGTGTAAATTATTTGCATATTTAAAAAACTAATATGTAGGTACGTAAATGCCAATAATTGAAAAGAAATATTTATGTTTCAAGTAAATTCTTCGCCTTAAGATTAATGGATGGTAAATGAAACGTCATTCTTCTTGTTCAGTGTAGATTACAACTTGATGTGAAGTGACGCGTGGAGCCGGATTTAATATCTAGCAAATTCTTGCAATTTTCTTTTCACCAGTACAGATTTCGACTTTATTTGTAAGGTAATAAATATTTTATTCATTATTAGGGCCATAAGCCTCTTTTAGCGGTTTTAATATGTTCTCCATGCAAAAACGGACTCGGAAGTTAACGAAGTCAGATTCATTACGTACTGTGTACATCTTGGAATAAGGTATACTGAGTGTAACAAAAAGGTGAGACCAGATGTAGAGGATAGTTTTATGGTGAACGAAATTTCTTTTATAAGTATTATTCTAGTGTAGGTGTGGGTTTAGACTACACTGTATTGGGGTTGGATGCTCTGTACTTTGTTTGCATCGCGTTCAATGGTAAAATTAATGCGATCTAGGCTTGCAAGACTTAAGTGAGTATGGTATAACATTATTTAAAAAGTAGAAAAAGAGTTCGTCTAGGGAAGTACTGTCACTTTATCTGTTTCTGCCGCCAAGCAGTAATGTGAGCATTGCTGCGTTCCGATTTTGAAGGATGTGCTGGGGAAATTACAAGCACATGAGACTTGTGAACTCATGTCTTAGGGTGACGGGCGCAGAGTCGGTGCAGTAAAGATCTAAGTGGCACTGCAACTGACTACCACGTTTTTTGGGGCGCATCAGGTATTTTCATGGAGGCGCATTCGTCTAAATACATTGTGTGATTTAGTGTAATTTTTCAGGACGGAGATAAAAATGTGTTGTAAAATGTAATAATTGCGTTTACTGTTATCATGTAAAATGCTATTTTAATTAGTTAAATTATACCTCTTTTAGATTTGTATCCTTTATGATATGTGGAGCGCACTATAAGTTTCCGGAATGAATAAGAAAAAAATACTATAAATGGTCAGAAATGAATTTATTGTTTCTCAAAATATTCTCCGTTAGCGTTTATGCAAGTGTCATAAGAATGAACCAATTTTGAAAACATTTGTCACTCTTCTGTGACAATCTCTGAAACATATACATCATACTCTTCGACAGCCTCTTCAGGTGACGAAAATCTTTGACCGCGTGTGGTTCTTAATTTTTGAAAATAAATAAAAGTCACAAGGTGCCAGGTCGGGACTATACGTGTGATGGCTCATAAGGTCAACGTTGTTCACCTTCAAAAAAATGTATTTGCCTGTCTGGCTGTGTGAGAACTGGCATTATCGTGGTGCAAGATGATACGGCGTTTACGGTTATTTTTACGGAGTTTGTCAATACCTTCCGGCAAACAAATGGTCGTGTACCAATCACTAATCGGTCGTGTACTAAGCACTTTGCACGCGCGCCACTTTGGTTGGTTTCGGCTCATCTCGAAAGACCCATACGCTCGATTGCTGCTTTGTTTTGGAATCGTAACTATAAATCCATGTTTCGTCACCTCTTACTATGTCCCACACTAAATTTGACGCCCCTTCGTTGAATCTGGTAAGCATGGCATTGCGCCAAGTGACGCGATCCGTTTTTTGAGCCTCATTCAAATTGTGTGGGATCCACCGAGAGCACAGCTTTTCACACCAAAATGTTTGTGTAGTATTGATTGTATTTGATTGATGCCTGTGCCTAAAGATGCCCGAATCTCATGGTATGTCACATGTCTGTCTGTTTTGATCATGCGGCGCACAGCATCGATGTTTTTGTTGTTCACCGCTTTAGAATTCTGCAAACCAGCTATATATAGTCGTCTTGCATGGTGTTTCATCGCCAAAAGCAGTTTGAAGCCGAGGGAAGCTCCGCTGAGCTGTTAAATTACACTTAAAGTCGTAGAAAATCTTACTACGAAAATTTTCACAAGTTAAATCCATGGTGATGTAGACAACCAATTTCTAAAATGATGCCACAATGTAAAAACAAGTGACAGTCAGATGAAACAAACTGCATTCTACAGCCAAAGAGTTCCATTTTCAAACTTTTAAAATATAGTTTATGTAAGTGGCCAGTTCCAGAAAATTATAGTGCGCCCTATGTACACTTGACTCCATCCAATGTAGGACTGTTCGTATTGTCGATGATCGCAACCTCACAGACGGTATTGAGCCCCTTAGCCTACGTAGATACGTTGGGCTCTCTGTGTGTGTTCCACCGCCCTTATCATGAGGAGTGCTCTGAGGAAATTTTCGAACTGGTGCCACCGTCTTGTTTCCACCTTCGCACCTCGCGCCAAACGAATGGAGTCCATCCCCACATCTTAGATGCCTGGCATTGTAAGACTACGCATCCTGTTTGTTCCTTCCTCGCACCTGCAAGATGTGGAATGACCTTCCTCAGAAGTATTTCCTTTGCGCTATTATATGGGGTTCTTTAAAAAGCGTAGCTCTCAAAGGCTGGCAAGGCGTAGGCAGCTCATCTGATGTTGCAAATGTCCATGGGCGATGAATACCATCTCTTGTCAGCCTCTGGTAATTGTAAGTTTCAACTCACACTGGCGCATAGTCGAAGCGTCGCGACGCATCATGTTTTTATGCGTACTCTGCGCGTCCACGCTTGGATAAAGTCGAGCGGTTTCGCGCGTCGTCGTGCGTTCTTGCGCGTAGTGACGCGTCTGACGCCGACTACACTGTGACCCGGGCGCGCTAATGCGAGAGTCCTCGCGCGCCCACGCGCATCGCCATGTGTGAGTTGAGCTTAAAGGTACCAGGCAGAGCGAAGAAATTTGTGTAAGTTTTACACAGATGGCGCTGACGACAAAAAGCTGTTTAAACCCAACACAGGATTCGCTCTGGACCTTTTGGATGGAAAAGTATGGTTTTTATTTTGACTTTCAATTATTTTGTGAAATCTATTTTAAAGTGGAATAGGATAGTGCTATTGTGCCTTAATCGAAGATTAAAACGCGAAATTATACGAATCTCGAACTAAAATACCCGTACCGGCCCGTTTTACGGAATCCCGAGTCAATCCAAGCACGCCGCCTCAAAATGCCTATCCTCTTTGTGGCGTCCATATTTACAGAAACATAATTAAACTTCATGTTTAGGCTGATGGCTTTGCCAAAGTCTTAAAGATGTGCAATAAGCACATATAAAAATATGTAAGATCTGCTGACTAGGACTGTAGCTCAGTTGGTTAGAGCGGTGGTCCCGGTGCGGCAGCAGACGCTGGTTCGAGTCCATTCAGATCGATTTCTTTGTGTTTATTCGATCTTTGTATTAATAATAATAATAATATGAACAATCTCCGAAATAAAATTTTGAATTGAAAATGTATTAAAAGTGCGTTTAAAGCTATGATTTATTTTTGTGGCCCACGCTTAATTAGAAGTTCTATTTGCCTATAGAACGTGTTACAGTACCCTGTGGGAAGCTAATAGTCAGTAATTGCATCGATGCAAACGCGCGACTGCATCGATGCAATCGCCTACAAATACCAAGTGTAGCAATGCAGTCGCGCGCTTGCAACGTTGCTTAAAATCGCGCGTGTGTGTAAAAGTAGACGAATAGCGACTGCATCGCTGCTAAAGTCGCCGTGTGTAACCGCTCTTAAGGACACGATTTTCAAAACGCAGTAGTTCCGTTAGTAAAATCGATTATCAGTAAAATATTCTCTCAATTAAGAACATCAAACTGAGTCGCTATCGCACACATATTGTTACAGCGCAATCTTTATTAACTTGTCTACTTATTTTGCTGTCTTATCTGCATCCTATCAGGGAAATAAACACACACATGAACGTTAACTTAATATATATAATAACAAGGAATACAAAAGGATGGATTTGTGTTATGAATCATCGTAAAAACCTATACAGATGATCACACAGCAATATCAGTAGCATTGACTAAACTAAATATTGTTGATTGTGCCTTGGGTGGGCGTTTGTATAAAGTGAAATTTTAATCCACCTTGAAAGGATAGAAACATGAAATATGATGTCGTATTTGATAAAATTCAGTATAGTTTCTGAACCTGAACTGAATTGTACTTGTATTACAATTCTGTAATACAAACAGGGGTATTCACCACTGATCTAATTATTTCTTTTTATAAAACGTAACAAACATAGCGAAGAAGTGCATTGCTCTCCGAAAGCTGGTCACGTATAAGAGTAAAAGGCAACAGCAGTTCTGAAAAACCATATCGTAAGTACCTGCTATGTGTAAATACGATTAATCACTGTTAAAAATTTGCGTGAATTCTTTGTTATAAAGTTTACACTACCAATGCCTTGTTAGGTGATAAAAAGTAAGCAATTTTGTTATTCCACTATTTGGAGTCAGTGGGCCACCCATCAAAGACCTCGTGAAAACTTTATAAATATAATAAATAACGCACACACACTCTACATAGCCCTGCACTAGGGAAATCCTGTGTCGCGGGTGCCATGGACACAGACATAGACAACCACAAATTACACCCAAACTCACGAGCGAAATAAATGTAGGCCATACAAAGATTTCTCCCGGCCCGGGGATCGAAACTGGGGCCTCTGCGTCCGGTAACCGTTCAGCCACAGAGGCAGTTTACTTCATATGCAATGTTCATGTTTATCTACAATGTTTATAGCGTATAACTAGGAAACCAGTTACCTATTTACAAACAATAATGTTTTTTATAAAAAAAAACGTGACTGTGTCACATTGCTTGTGTACATTAATACCAATCCGCCGTCGACATTATATTCCACTATTTGGAGTTAGTGGGCCACCCATCCAAGACTTTGTTAAAATTTTATCTGAGATTGTTAATTAGTAAAAATTTAAGGAATGTGTTATTATGTGACAAAATATAAGCGACTTTGTGTCATTTCTTGTGTGCATTAATGCCAGCACATTTTTCAACTTTATTACACTATCATCCAAGGCTTCACTAAGAAAACTTTATCTTACAATATGCAGAGCTTACAACTATGAAACCAGTAACTTTAATACAAAACCGAGATGTAATTGATTTTATTACAGATCGTGTGTTCAATCCTCTAATTAGGAGTGAGTGACCCACTCATCCAAGTGTTTGTCAAAACTTTATCTAACAATGTTTATAACTACGAAACCAGTCATTTATAAACAATAAATATTTTATTATGACACAAAACGTAAGCGGTTTTTTCAGATAATTCGTGTGTGCATTACTTAATAACGGAGTATCCACTCGACCGTTTCATATTAGTTGGGGTCAGCAAAATACATTTTCTTTTATGCATCTCCATTGGGAGTTGAATGACATGACAGGTGTCATCTCGTTGTTCATATCGTCTTCCACATAACCCGTCCATCAATTACGTCGTTGTCCTCTTTCACAAAAGTGTTCGATGTTCACATTTAAAATGTTTTATGTGACTATTATACCTTCGTGTTACATGTTCATCCCACGATAAACTAGAATTAATTCGCCATTTTCCATCACTGGCATTACATTCAAACTTCGTCTTCTAATCCTATTTCTTATCTAATCCGTTCTGATCACTTTGCACATCCGTCTTAATATGTTATTGACTTATAATTCCGGATTTATCAGTGTATTTTTTTTAATAACGCACACACTCAACATAGTTGCACTAAGGAAACCCTGTGTCGCGGGTGCCATGGACATACACATAGACAACCACAAATTACACCCAAAATCACGAGAGAAATAAATGTAGGCCGTACAAATATTTCCCACGGGCCGGTAATCGAACCTGGGACCTCTGCGTGGCAGTCCGGCATGATAACCGTTCGGCCACGGAGGCAGTTCAATATATAATTCAATTGATTACATACTTTTTTAAAGTATGAATACAACAGATTGGAGCTAGCCCAGAATGTTTAGTAAAAAAACAATAAACTTCTTGGCCGTTACGTAATTAGGAATTAGGAAATGAAACTATTTTTAACCAACTTCAAAAAGGAGAAGGATTTTTTGTATGCATGTTACGCAATAACTCCGGTTATTTGTGAACCGATTTTGATGATTCTTTTTTTGTTGGAAAGATGGTATTTCAGTATAAGTCCCATTTAAAATTGAAGAATTTCATTTCGAAGGGTGGCAAACTAGGGGACGAATCCGGTTTCGCGCATTTTCCGGTAGCCGATTTGAATAAAACTTGGCAATTAGATGAAATTCTACAAGCTTATGAGTTCCGTATTTTTTAATAAAAATATTACAATTATTTCCGGATCTAAATAGCGTATATTTTTTTATGATACCTAGCGGCGGGACTAACAAGTCGTGCACCTGGTGGTAAGTGACACACCTATCTATAACAGTTGCACTGACACTCAAGAGCTTTAAATCGCAAGATCTGAGGGGCGCTGCTACGTGGCGCCTGTCACGCTAAAACATAAGTGGACAAGTCCCATGTGCCTGTAATTTCACCAGCACCCTTACCCTTTAATACCGGATTGCAGTAATGCTCACATTACCTCTTGGCGACAGAAATAGGTAAGGTGGCAGTATTTGCCTGAATGAACCTTTCACAAGGAGCTCTACCATCATTGCTCCTTTACTGCCATTTTGCTGACACTCTATTGAGACTCAACTGTCATTGCAACTATAATTTAGCAGAATAACAAGTGACCGTCAGCATGGCTGGTCGTCTGTGGCATCGGGCACTGAGGATATATTCAAGAATTGCTATCTATTTGCTACCTTTTCTAAATAATTGCTGCCTTTGATATATTCTGAGAAATCATAAAAAATAATTGAAGAAGTGCCTGATCAAATTAAAAAAGCAAAAGTTTTCAGTGCTTTATTGCCATACACAAAGGGCAGGCGTTGGTACTTCTTCATAAAATTTTCAATCGATTCTATTTTTTTTACTAATGCAGATAGGATGCGTATACCTTTAATTCGTGAAGGTAGCAAATAGGTGGCAATTATTAGTAATACATACTTCTGGAAAATCTGCTTTCTTCGTGCTGAACAAAGTGGCGACCAGCCATCCTGACGTCAGAATGGCTGGTCAATTTTTTTTTATTTCTTAGAATATAAAGCAAATAGGTAGCAATTCTTGAACATACACTCAGTGCCAGATGTGACAGGCGACCAGCCATCATGACGGTCACGAAGAATAAATATTGCCATAATTGCATCATTACACTGGTTTCAAGATTTAAAAAAAACTATTTGCCAAGTTTTATTGCAATCGGTTACCGGAAAGTGCGTGAAACCGGATTAATCTCCTAATTTGCTACTATTAGAAGTGGAATATTTTCTTCAAATTTAAATGGGACCAATACTAAAGTACCCTCTTTCCAATAAAAAAAGATAAGATTGAGATTCACAAGATTTTACCTAACTACTTTGTAAAGTACTTAATGACTGACTACCTTTTCAAAAATAGAAATCAGTGGTACTTATCCACCAGGAATATTTTCTTTAAATATATATAAATGTTTTTTTTGTGTGATACGGGACGAACAAGTCGTACGTCTGGTGGTAAGCGACACGCTTATCCATAACAGCTCAAGTGCCACTCAGAGCTTTAAATCACAAGGATCTGATCTTGAAATCACAAGAATCATCAAAATCGGTTCGCAACTGCCGTAGTAATCTTCTAAAAACAAACCTCCTTTTTTGAAGTCTGTTAAAAATTGGTAGAATTGTGGCCAGACGGTCGCGTATCACCAGGTGCACGACTTGTTCGTCCCGTCACGTGGTATCAATAGATGATTTACTTCAGTTTGTGCATCGCTACACGACGATGCTTTTTGAACCTATGACATAGTAAGAACTTTGCTTATTTAATATATTTTGTTGTCCAACTGTAAATTTATTATAATAAAGTATAATAAGGTGAAGGAAAGTTATTATAAAGTTGAAATGATGTTCACCATACTGCGAGTGCAGACAAATTGTGTAATCTACTTACGTATACAGTCAATAAAGAACAAAGTCGTGAGTTAAATTAATTGACACAAATATTTATACAGGCTGTGTTACGTAATTGAAATAGAAGCTTTCCAAAACGAACAACATTATGATATAATCAGCAGCGTAGCGTGTGGGGTGCAGAGGGGACCATGGCCCTGGGCAGCACAGCAATGGGGGCGGCGAGCCCTAACTAGTCAAAATTATTAATTATTTCACTTAAAATTAAAAAATAAATTCCGCTATTTGGGAAAACGATATTCTGAACAACACAAAGATTACGACTTGTATACTATACACTACAATTACTGCACATACTATAAAACGGCTTGTGAGAAAGCATTAATATCTTTTTATTATTCCCAATATGGACATAGTAGTAGGATACCCACCCCAACACTCTAAATAAAAAAATACATGGTGACAACCCTGCGGTAAGACGTAAAGTAGACCTGGGGTTCCCAATATTTTTCAGACTGCGGCGCACTCACAATCTTAGTAATATATCATGGCGCCATAACATTGCTAGCTAGACGTAATAGATAGGTACAGTCGAAAGAAATAAGTACAATGATACTATAAAAACATATGTTATTATTTAACAGGCGAATTTCAATATTTGGCTTCAACAAATATAACAAATTTTCACCACAAAGCAAAAGCAATGGTACGAACGGAGAACAGTAAACTTTCTTGAGCCACGTTTAAAGAAATGTAAATGCCCCAATCCACATAATGTTATGCTAATATTTCTGCCGTCCAGTAATTAAAACGCGGGTACGTGAAAAATGAGCTACTATCCGTTTTAAATAGCAAAAGATAGAGCACAAAATTATTCAATTACTTTTATCAATTCAATTATTTTTCAAAAGCAGTTAAAATTAGTTTACGTGTTCGGCTTATCGGAACTTACACTAACAATGTATAGCTGAAATTTTTAAACAATTTCAATATTTTAAAACTGGGTTATTCTAAATATGGTTTTCTGTGATATCTCAAAAAATTATTTTGTCACTCAGCCGTTTTAGTTAGAGGACGGCGGATTTATTGAGGCAAATTAATAAATATACAATGATTTATACGAGTGCTTTATTTTGAAGGTGTCTTATATGAATCAGAAAATATTATTTAACAGTTTAACGTTTCTGTAATATTACCCTGATATTTCTTCCGTATAGTAACCGCTATTATATTAACATCGTCTAGACTCTAGAGCAGAGGTTCCCAGACTTTTTTTCTCACAGACCGCTTTCAAAATTTAACTGATTCCAGTGGACCCCCTGCAGCTACATTTCTACCATATTCCCAAATCTCGACAAAAAATGTGAAAATTAGATCTAACTATGGAAATTTGCAACGCAAATTGCTGAGTTCCAACCAAAAATTAATAAATTTCGAAAAAAAAATGAATTTAATTGATTGTGCTGTGAGTGGATGTCAAAAAAGTAAAGACCCGTTGTACTGAATATGAATATGCAAGTTTTTACAAGTAACACTGCCTGCATTGATAAATAAAGTCAAGCCAACATTTTACTTCTTCAGTATCGAAAGCAGATAAATTTTCGTGGATCCCCGCTTACGAATTGTGAACCTACACAATAGTTTTATCAAAATACCAAGATTGCTGCGTGTCCCAGGCCTACGAGGTAATTCGGTGGTAGTTACTAATCACGTTACACATCAGAAGTGAAGCATTTTAGAAGCTTCGGAATATGTTCGTATTGTTCGTCCATCACGCCCCTGCGACTGGAAAGAACAGGTGGGCGATTTTTGACAATTCTAGGACTTTTTGCGTGTAAATACGTAACTCGGTGGATTTGGTCCAGGTTAATTTTTGAATTCAAAAACTAAATTTTATGGTTGTATGTAATATTTCTTGTACTATGTGTTGTAACGACTAAAATATAATAACAATTTATAGGTTTTGTCGTTTACGAGTAATATCTGAAATATGTATATTTTCTGAATCTCGTGGTCTTAAATTTGATGGATTTTATGCCACCGAATTCAGAAAGCTTTCACCGAAGTCGGAAAAAACCTGCCTTCGAAGGCAAAATTTTTTTTTGGAAAGCAAGAATTTTATACGTTTTCATATAAACGTTTAGTTAATACTGTTGATTTCCACAATTTTATATTACTACTTGCTTCCCACTGAAAATGAATAAGGAATATCAAAACAGAAACCAAAAATTGGAAATCGAGATGATGAGATGAGAGAATCGTGAAAATGAAGGAACGAGCTAGAAAAGCAAAGATAAAAAGCGATCCGATTATGTATGAAAGGTTTAAAGAAAAAGATAGACAGAGAATACGCGATAGATACGCGAAGAAAAAGTGGAAGGAAAGATTTTAAAGCTGCATGTACAAAAAAGTAATGAAAGATATTAATCGCGCAAGTTTCCAAAAATTTATTTTTTGCTTTTGTAGTTACAGATTAATTTCAATGTTTTTTTTAAAAAGAGATACGGAAGTACTTTATGTGATTGAAAAAAGGCTGAACAGCCAAACTGTAAACTGATTTTAATTAATAGGCATAGGATGAAATTTGTTGCCGTTATTCTGGTCGATTTATAAATAAACTTTGGTTTTTAAAGCCTGGTTTAATAGTTAGTCATATTAGTAAAAGTATATGTTGATTATTGAATGCTTTTATTGCCTTTCTCATAATACTCTATACAAAAATTACGCCTTTTGTCAAGAAATCCTGATTTCGGTGGTAGTTGAATTCGGTGGATCAAATATGTCAAAAAGTATGAAGAATCTAGTTGCCCAATTATCGGACTCTTATGTAAGTTAGAGTTCTTTTTCCTTACCGCTCAATGTTTTTCCTGAAATTAAGAAAAAAAATTCGACCCCTGAAGTCAGATAATTTAGCTCTTCTAGGAGAAATGCCCATATAATACATTCATTTCTATGTGTAACAATCGCGAAAACCTAAGAACTTGATATCATTTTGCCTGTCTTAATATTAAAATAATGTTGTACACATATGAGCCCTGAATTAGGGATAAAAATAAGAGCAAAAGTAGGCCGAGTTTTAAATTATTAGTTAATGAACTTGTTCACTATTAAATATATAATAAGAAATATGTCACTGTGAAAAATTACATTTACTTAAATTATAATAGTACCTATATATTTTTATAATATAATTAAACATTTATTTATTATTCAAATTTGTTACAATATTATTTTTTGTCTGTCGTTAGACTATAAGAGGGAGCATGCCAAACAAGTTTTGACATTGGCTCCGCCCAAATTTGTGAAACAAATCCCTTAAGTTGGCGTCGCGACAGAAAATGTTGAATTTTGTGCATTAAAAGTACCAAATTCGTTTTAGCGGAATAACTCTAAAACTAAAGGGATTAAAAAAAGTGTCGTAAGTACAGTGTGTAGTGACAGTTCTCGATCATGCTTAAATATAATTAATTATCTAATTTTTGTCCTAATAACCTGTAGCATTTCGAGGATGAATCGAAAAAATGTGAAAATTAGAGGTCATTTCGTGATTTTTATCTATCGAGGAAACTTTATTGTCTTATGTTTCTGATTAGTGTCTATGCTTGAATATATCGTGTAGTTACTCATACAATATTTTATTTTTAACTTTAAAGTGGATATACCCCTCTAAAATCATATCGAAGATTAGGAATTTTTCCTCTGCACCCTCGCGAATGACTTTGACGACTTGACCTCTAAGCAGTAATAACAATCAGTAATTTCGACCACTCGCTTGTACTTACACAAAGTCAAATAAAGATAAGTTGTAAATTAGAATACAGAAGAGCCGTAAGTGTTTTTTTGCAATCTATACCTACGTTGTTGTTCCCTCAGAGATATTCAAGAATAAACCATCGTAAAAATAAAAATTACATAATAGTTTAGGGTCAAAATTGTAATGGCATAAATAGTGAAAGTATTAGGCAAATCGGGCAATGATTCGATCGTTAGTTGATAGTATCAATTAACAACTAATACTACTATTTTCAACTATAAAAGAGAAGTAGAACAGAGTAGTAAAATTAAAACAAATACTTTTGGTCGCTATATTTTAAATGCGTTTAACAAACTTCAATATTTACTAATTAATTATGCGTCATTGAAAGTATCACTTTTATGTATTATTTATTCAATTTGTACAATACGTAAATAAACATTTAGATTAATAAAAAAATAAAAAATAAAAGTGATTACAACCAATACGACTAATTTGTTTTTAACTGATGGAAATTCCAACAATAAGAAGAACACAGTATAGTATAACGATACGTACTTTGCGCGCGGTTAAATAAATATATATTAAAATAGGTACTTTATTAAATATATTGTTAACATTAAAAAGCGTCAAAATCGCAATAGCGAGAACACGAAGTTTAATTGAAGTTGGAGTACTATTTTCTGGTTGAAACATGGGTTCGTCGTCACGAGAGCAAATATTTGAGATATTTTCTGGATCAGTGGTGGTTTTATTTTCTTTGATTTCTATTTTCTTCAAAACAAAACTGCTGCAAGCGGCGCTGGGCGGAAAATGCAATGCAGTATAGTTTCATTTCTACTAAATAAAGTGGGTATGTCTTTGTGTCCCGCGGTGCAGCGGGGCGCAGGATGACGTCATCAGCTTGTGCCACCACGGGCACTACAAAGTGTGACTAGGTTTCTCAACAATAAGGTATATTTCTTTGAAAGGCAAACATTGGCTGGACGCATCGGACTGCTTAGGGCGAACTTTGGAAATAGCTATACAATATAGAATTTAAAATGTGTGAAATAAAGTGAATATTTCTTCTCACGGGAATATGCTGTGTGTGTGGTCGTGTTTTAAGCGATTTGTAGATTTTACATAAAGCATGCACGCATGTGAAGGTTCCGGGTTCGATTTCCGGCAGTACCCATTAGGGAAATGAACTTTTTTAAAATGGTTTTGGCCTAGGTGTTCTGAAAAGTGTCGCTGAGTGAATTCCGTAAGTTTTGGTCCCGGGTTCGATTCCCAGTAGAACCAATTTGGGAAATGAACTTTTATAAAATGGTTTTGGCCTAGGTGTTCTGGGTAGTGTCGCGGAGTGTATTCCGTAACTCTTGGCCCCGGGTTCGAATCCCGGTAGAACCACTTTGGGAAATAAACATTCCTGAAATGGTTTTGGCCTAGGTGTTCTGGGTAGTGCCGCGGAGTGTATTCCATAACTCTTGGTCCCGGGTTCGATTCCCGGTAGAACCAATTTGGGAAATGAACTTTTCTGAAATGGTTTTGGCCTAGGTGTTCTGGGTAGTGCCGCGGAGTGTATTCCGGAACTCTTGGCCCCGGGTTCGATTTCCGGTAGAATCAATTTGGGAAATTAACATTTCTGAAATGGTTTTGGCCTAGGTGTTCTGGGTAGTGCCGCGGAGTGCATTCCGCAACTCTTGGTCGCGGGTTCGATTCCCGGTAGAACCAGTTTCGGAAACGAATTTTCCTAAAATGGTTTTTTGCTACTAGGTGTTTTAGGTAATACCGCGTAGTGTATTCCGTAGCTCTTGTTCCCGGGTTCATTTACGGGTAGAATCAATTTGGGAAATGTGCTTTTGTCTGCTCTGTTGCCAACCACCTGGTCTCAAACTAGGGAACTCCCTGTGCTCCTTATTACTGCCAGAGAAATTGAATCCAAGCATAGGTATTACCAGAAACCCAGACCAGGCCCAAGTTCAGGAAGTTCATTTAAAAAATTTGTTGTATTGGGAATCAAATGCGAGACCAAGGGCAACGGAATTCACTCCGCGGCACTACCCAGAATACTAATATTGTTATAACAATATTAATATTCATACTAATATTGTTATAACAATATTAGTATTCAGTAAAGTAAAATCAACATTATTATTCATATAACAATATTACTATAACAATAGTAGTATTTATATAACTAACAATATAGAAGAACTAATATTGTTAGTTATTAAAAAAGATGCATTGTAAATATAACGAAATAACTAATTTATAAAATCTAAAATATAAAAACAAAGTCAAATATATATATATATATATATACAAATTAAATTTGACACAAAGGCGACTGAGCGTAGTACTGCGCAGATCTCGCGAGTGGGAAGGATTTTTTTTCAAATAATAATACTTAACTACGGAACTACATAAGTTAAAAAAAAAATGAACAATACATTCTACTAGCAATCATATCATTTTTTTGTGATTATTGGACTGTTATTATTATTAGGAATTTAATTTAAAAGAGCCTAATTCGTCAATCGGGCATTTGTTCCAGCCTTAAGAGTCCATACTACCTCAGCTCGAATTCCAATCTTTTCAGCTTTGTTTCAGAATTCATTTTTTTACAAACGAAACTAAAGTTTTGAAAAATTTGAAAAATGTATATCGTGTCTATAAGTGTTCTATTTAATTCAGTTGAATACAAAAAAGTGGTACATATAAAATACTTATTGAATACAGCGGTTTTCTTGTAACATTTCGAAGTAAGTTTGTGTTTTTATTTTCTATCGTGTTTTCACACAATGTACTAAATTAGTACATCCTCAATTTTACTGTATTTTTTCCAAAGTGATTTAACACTTTCACTGTTATGCGGGATCAATCAAAGCCATTTCTGGTTGTATCGACTCTTAAATTGTAGTAGCATTTATTAATTAGGTATAATTTAAATTTATTTTGAAATCTCTCTTCTAAAAAGTAATCATTTTGCAGATGTGGCATTCCGTAAACGTATTTAAACATGTAAATTATATCTTACGTTAGGCTCAATTTATATTGCGGCGGAACGCAATGACAGCGAATTTTGGTGACGATATTTTACACAGCTTAATGAACTTTATGGCCAATTGTGGAACGTACAAATTTGATAAGTACGAGTCAAAATATTTGGTGGAATTCTCGCGAATGCGCGAGCGTTCTCTAGCATGTGCGAGAATTTCGCGGGTGATCTTGGTTCGTATCTAGTTTGTACGTCACGCAATTGACCATAAAATTCATTATGCAATATAAATATAAATTGCAATATAAATTGAGCCTTACGGATTAATGGTTAGGCGTGAGCTCAATAAGTAATTAAAGTAATTTATCAATATCAGAGCGAACCTCGTTAGCGGTATGAAGACAGTGAAAAATCGGTGATCCTGTAACGAACAAAATGAATTAAAAAAGAAATAGCCTTGTTGTTGACATTATTTATTCGAAACGGATACTGTTACGTTACAAAGTTGCCCCTATAAAAACTGTTCTTTTGTAAAAGTTCTTCATAATTTAACGTGTGTAAATAATACTTATCTTGGGTGTAATGAAGTCACATGTGATCTTGCGTTAAAAATGCTTTTGTCACACGACAGTCATTAAAATAATACGAACTACATGAAATAAATTAAATATATTGATTTTATAACTCTTCTATTATACACACGGCGATTTTATACGCGCCGACGCGCGTATATGCGCCGTAAACGCGCGTCATATGGGCGTGTGTGTGTTTTAATTTTAGTTTTGTTTGTTAATTTCAGTTAGTTATTGAAATGAAGCAACTACATGAAATTCTAATAGTAAACACCAGTGGAGTACCTATATAAGCTGCTTGCTTGCAACGTGATTTTTGCGTGCATTTGAATCATAGGTTTGAATCGATTCACCATAGCGTGTTTACGGCGGCTTAAACGCGCGTCGTCGGCGCGTATAAAATACGCCGTTTGCATAAGCTCTTAGGCATAAAACGTATTCAACTAATTTTGTTTGTGGAATCTTTAAACCTGTCTCCTGAAAAGTTGTCATTTTGCCTTCACGGCTTTATTACACCAAGGACGTGTAACATACTTTAATGCTACATCATCATCAACCCATTATAAATATCACTATTAGGCACGGGTTCTCGGCATTTTGCCAGTGTAGCCACCCTATTTTAACACAACTCAATGTATGTTGTACAAGTTAACAGCATGTTCAGTTTTACACTTTGGTCTGTTTTTAATCGACTTCAAAAAAGGAGGAGGTACTCAATTCGACTGTATGTTCTTTTTTTTTGTATTTATCTTACGCGATAGCTCCGGTATTTGTGAACCGATTTTCATGATTCTTTTTTTGTTGGATAGGGGGTACTTCCATAGTGGTCCTATTTTATTTTGAAGAAAATCATCCACCTTTAAGGGTGGCTGTTTACGCATGAAGATTCATTTTTATAAATAGCGCCTAACTTTAATTTAGGAGCAATTATTCTAATGGTTGATTTTGCTATTTCTCCAGTTCAAGGCGTTTTTCCGCTTCCGAGAACCGATTTATATTATCTTCAGTGTCAATTACTGTATAGTGGCGAATTAGGGGATATTTCAATAAAACTTAGCAAATAGACGTATTTCCACGTACTTTTGAGGTCGGTTTTTTAGTACTCTGTACTGAGACTATGTTCTAAGTGGATGTTAAGAGAGCGCAATGCGTCGACGTCACGCTATGATTCCAACGCACAGTGTGTCAATTCGTTGTCGCATTGAAGTTGCGATTATCAGTCGTCACATTTTTACCGTGACGTTTTATTTATCGTATGACGACAGTCCTTCTAGCTCTTCCCATTGTCACGACAGTCTGTCTTCGTAAACACAAAAAAGTCGTGAACGACACTTAATCGTGTTGTACTATACATGAACAACATCATTTAAATATACGAGCCACGACGCTTTGGACTGTACGATCATCTGTCGTAACGATTTAATTGGAACGCGCCCTTTTACTTAGGCACCGCAGCAACTCTTTCCGCTTCGTCTCCTGGGGGCCTAACACAACCTCTTAAAACAATATTACTTTAATCTTACATTGACTTTTCGTATCATAACGAGCTTAAAGTAAGCTTATTGTAATGTTAAAACTATGATGTTTTATTGGCTGCTTTGTGACTATTCATTCAATCGGTTCGTACTATGACGTGACTTTAACATTAAAGTAATATTGTTCTTATGTCAAATTTAGCAATCTTAAAATAGTTGCACGGATGCAATGGAAACAATATTATTTTCAGTTTTATTGTCTTAATATTGATTTGTAATGATTAAAAGTCAAGTTGAACTTATTTATTTACATATCTCTTCAATATTTTGTTTATTTTTTATTTAATAGCACATAGTAAATATTTTTAGCAATACATAGCAAATAAAAATACGCGATGTTTATTTCGTAAAATTATAACAGCGCCATCTATATACTCCTTGGCGAAACTAACAGTTGACACTAGACTACAGTTCCGAATTCACAACGTGACTATCATGACTCAGCTTGTTTTATTTATTTTTCTTCATTAAAATGTGGAGTAATTATTGAAAACAACGTAATTTTAATAGATTTTATTATTACATACTTTTCTTTTAACAGTAAAATTCTCTGAATGTAAATAACGTTAAGTACTTAAACCTTATACTAAGATAAGACGATTCGGAACATCAAAAAAGAAAGAGACGGCATTATACAGTTCACATAGCGTTATCTCTTTCCTATTTTTAGTAAGGAATAGACAATATTGGGAAATTATTCGTTCTTTTTCAATCACTTTTGCAATAATACATTACTTGCTTGACAGGTTCGTCATGGTACGAATATGAGTAATATTATAATAAGCTTATTTAGGGCTTACATTGAAATAAGATTGTTTTTGGAAAGGTTGTGGGAGGCCCCCTGGCCTCTCGTCAGATGCACACGCGTTCCGTCGCCACACGCCGGCTCAACGTAGTATGCGGGATGTAGTTCTAATTTATGTATAATACAATGCAGCGTCACTGCTCAACGCCCACGCAACGCATTTTTATTTCATAGGTAAAATTTTTACACCTGAAAACGTCATTTTTTAAGCTACTTTGTAAGCTACTGCTCGTTCACTACGCTGACCTCCCTGAGAAGAACGAGCAAGAAACTCTAGGGATTGCTCTCTTCAAATAAACTGAAATGCTTTGGAATACACTTTGAATCATAATTGTGTGGAATTTAGACTCTTGTTGTTTGTCCATACTTCTTTATCTAAAAAATACTCTTAAATTTTTAACCAACTTCAAAAAAGGAGGAGGCTCTCGATTCGACTGTATGCTTTTTTTTATGTATGTTTGTTATGCGATAACTCCGGTATTTGTGAACCGATTTTCATGATTCCTTTTTTTGTTGAAAAGAGGTTACCTCCATAGTGATCCCATTTAATTTTGAAGAAAATCATCCATCTCTAAGAGTGGCTGTTTACGTATGAAGATTCGTTTTTATAAATAGCGCCTAAATTTTATTATAAAGAGCAATTATTTTAATGGTTGATTTTGCTATTCTCCGATTCAAGGCGTTTTTCTCTCACAATATACTTTGAGTAGTGAGAACCGACTTTTATTATCTCCTCTGTCAAGTCCCGTATAGTGGCGAACTAGGGAATGAATCCGGGTTTGCGCACTTTCTATAAAACTTGGTAATTATATGTAATTCTACGTACTTTTGAGGTCGGCTTTTTAATTTTCTGAATTTCTATCACTTATGTAATGGCTTTTTAATTAAAATACTTTTATTGTAAGTTTTAAACTTACGAAACGATGATCTTAATTCTCCGGAATCTTATTCGTAGTCTTTAATATACCTACATGGGTTATCAATTTATGGTATTAACCATTTCTATATCTATGGTATTAACTAATAATTACACATGTTTTACATATTGACCTTTCTTCTTATTCAAGTTCATATCAAATGCAGCACAACGAGATCCGTCGAAATTAAATTTTAATTAAAATTAAGTTTAAATTGAAGGCTGTTTTTATTGATATCAAGTGACGGAACGAATAAGCCGTGCGCCTGATGGTAAGCGACACGCCTGTCCATATCAGTTGCAATGCCACTCAGTCCATTGCAATGATCCAAGTGACACCCTTACCCTTCAAAACCGGAACGCAGTAATGCTGACGCAATTGTTTATACATACACAATTTGACCTACAGCTCAATACGTTATTTTTATAAAAACTGAGCCTTAAAAGGATCTACGTCAAAAGAGGAAAATATTTCGTAAAAATTTATCTTTCAATTTTAAGAATTAGGCTGTAATTGCTTCTCATGAAATATCTTCTTCAATTTCAATTAATGAATCCTTAATAGCTACGTTCGCGAAATACCTTGTTACATGTTGAACTTAAATACAATATTTAGAAACCCTACAATATGATATTAACATTGACTCCAGTCAATATAAATGTACTACCAAACCAAAATTATGATGATTTTGTAATTACAAACTAAAAAAATGCGTTTTTCAATTACCTAAGATTCAGTGGAATCGTTGCGTTGCCGTTGTGTTTGTGACAAATAAAATGTCTTGTATAATGGTAATTTTAATGAATTAATTATCATCGTTTGGATAAAATCCTACAATCATCATATAAGTCTATTCCGTTCGATAAAACTGTCTATTCAAGTTAGCGACCTAGTATAAGGTCCTCTCTTTCGCACTACTTCATAAAAAATGACAAAGACAAGATGGAGGCACAAGGTTTTTTTTATAATTTCATTTTTCCGGTCTTTCTCGGACTAGTTTCTGTGGCAATTTTTATTATTTAAGTATTAGATTGTTTTATCGTGCAATATTATTTAATATTCGAGTATTCTATCGTGAAATCTTATTTAATAATAACCATTAACACGACAATCTACTCGAATATTTAAATAATAAAAATTGCCATAGAAATTTGGTTTGAGAACATTAGTTCGAGAATTATTATTTCTGATTATTAATTCTTTTGCTTTCATTTAACGAGTTTCCCAGCGTAGGCTAAATTTTTCTCACGTGTATTATAATTGCGAGTAACCCAATTGTAAACAGACAACAAAATTGTAAACAGTAAAATTAATGAACTTTCTAAACTGTCGTACCAATTGTCTGGTTTTGAATCCGGGAATCCGCATTCCTTGTATGAGTACCAGTGCAACGAGGTTAACTTCGGTAACAGCAGCACACCTACCTTTTAAATTATTGATACAAATATCGAACACAAAGAAAAATTAATTCGGCAGCTGACAGGACTCGAACAGGCGTCTATGCCTTAGGCTAAGGATACTTTCCTCTGTTTTTTTTTCCATCTTCTAAAGTCTATGCCCTACCAAGGCAAACGCAGAGCTTACGAATTTTTCTATGCGTTCGTTACAAGTTTTGGTTTTAATGGATTTTTTGTCGTAGCGCCATCTGTGAGAAATCTATGAAAGTTTTTCATAAGGTTTTTCGTCTGACGCAGATTCAAGTCCTATGAACGAAGAAATTTTTCTTTGTGGTTCGTCATTTGTATTAATTACTGTATAGTAATTAATACAAATGACGTAACCGTATGGTTAAGACCATCAACTGTTTGCTGTCTGATAAATAAAACTTATTATTGTTATTATTATTACATCTATTTTATTTTATTAATACTAATAATAACTAGTTGGTGCCCGTGACTTCGTTTGCGTAAAATAAATACTTCGAGTAGCCTACTCTGCAACTTACTTAAGAATGATTGGTTCTACAAACTTTCATCCCTTATTTCACCGCTTTAAGATTTATTTTTGTAACAAAAAGTAGCCATGTCCTTCTCCAATCTCCATCTATCTCTATACCAAAATTCATCAAATATTGATTCAGCGGCTTAGGCGTGAAAACGTAACAGTTACTTTCCCATGTATAAGGCTGGTTTCACAGCTGTGCGTTCGGTCCGTACAGACTGTCCGCCTGCGGGCCATCCCCGCATGCGTAGAATCCGCAGGGCTTTAAAACGAGTATTTAACTTAGTGCGGATATTCACGGAAGACAGTCGACTACAATGAATGCACGGGTGGCTTGTGCAGAGTTCACACAGAGCGTGTTCCGTACGGAACAATCCACGTCACTTAAAAACGATGTTGTGATGTTCTATCGCATAACTTTCCAAAATGTTTGACTCACCGCCCACTTAAGCACGATAAAAAAATTTCAATTTCAATTTCAATTCAATGAACGCCCACCACTTCACAAATAATTAAAAACACGTATTTTATATTAACTTAACACAAAAATCACAAGGGAAAAATTATATAAGTATTTGTAGTGTAGTTTATATAGGTAACTCATGTTTTTTTTTTCTAATGCGGTAGCACTCTCTGTACAGCATTAACGCCCCTAATTGCTACCTAGGACTCTTCAGCCGCCACTGGGCGGTGGGGACCACTTTGGGAAACTATGTTCTATCGCCATACTACTCTGTGTACTCCGTGTTACTCCGCTCCGGTGCTCCGCGCGGACGGTCGGCAGATAAATCCGCATTGCTCTGAAACCAGCCTAATATTAGTTTGGATTACAAAAAACTAGTGGCGTAATTCCACAAACAATAAATGAATGCTACCATGATAGTAAAACATCGTAATACTCATTACAATCAATATTACCTACCATTAATTTAATACCATAATTTAAATCGGTCACAAATGACTTTTTCTATGATATCAAGTAACAAATATGCTGTGCACTTGGTGGTAACACGCCTACCCCACTACCCAAACTTTTGGGCGTATTATATTATTTTTTGTAAATTATCCGGAGTTGCCTTTTCCACAGATGAAAGAAGCAGTACCAAAAGGCGAGACGGTGCTGCTGCATTTCGCACGCGACAAATTTGTCGCGGTATTCGGTCGCAGCCCTGTTGCCGCTGCAGCCGCGCCCAGTCGCGTCAACCTCATCGGTGATCACATCGACTATTGCGAGGGATTCGTATTGCCTGTGGTAATCAGTAAAAATATACTTTTCCCTATTTTCATCATCATTATTATCTCCCCACGGGTTTTTTCGCCAATTCATTGATAACGTGAAAAATAGTGAAAGAAAATTGTTATTAAGTTTATTATTATTAATATATATTTCAAGCTTAGAATAATAACGCATAGAAACCTAGTCCGCACACGCTAAGTGAGGCAAATTGAAGCGCTCCCAATGGGCCTACACGAGCGGGCGGGCCGTCAGTGCTCAGGGTCAACTTGCACCGCGACCAGCTCAAGAATTTTAGCTCAAAACGAGAAAATTTGCGGTAAATAAGTGTAAAAATACGTCAGACAAACATAAAATAGATACTAACATCACATTTCACAAGGAAGTAACGCGTTTCAACTTATATTTTTATATAAATATTCACTAAAACCGAAAATTAACCTACTACTAAAACTAGCCTACATGAATTTGATTTTTACCTCACTTGTGACAGTTCGTTTGATATTAAACTATCATTCTGTGCGTTATTATTCTAAGATTTCAAGTATATTCCACCAAAAATATTAAACTTTTTTTTTATAACATCAATGACGAGACGAACAAGTCAAGTCAAGTCTGAGCCACTCAGCTTTAAATCGCAAAGATATGCATCTGTCACACTGAGACATAAGTTGAGAAGTCATTTGTGCCTGTAATTTCACCAGCACTCTTCAAAACCGGTACGCAGTAATGCTCACATTACTGCTTGGCACCAGAAATAGGTAAATTAATAATAGGTAATTCTTGCCTTCAAACCAAGTCAATATGACATATTATGCATAAACGATGAATTTTATTCGACTTGTTAAATCATTTCTTAATTTTATAATGAATGTAAAATTTGCGTATTTGAATGTTATACAACAATGAAAATGGAAGTCAATTACGATGCTACTGCGCGTTCACAGTGAAGACTTATCCTATAGCAAAATAGCTGAATATTTTTCTAACGCAATTAATTTTTTCAAATATAATTGAATAACACGAAAGGTGGCTAGCTACAGATTTGCTCTATTTTTTTGACGACCATCACGTGTGATCAAACGAAATGAGCAAATTTGACGTTCGACATCGTATTTTTTGTCGATCAACTTTTGTGATCAGACAAAATCGAGTAATTGTGTGAGAAATAGACGATCGATGTCGTATTTTTTGTAGATCGACACGTGTCATCGTCAAAAAATCTAGCAAATCTGTACGCACCAAACCGCAAATATACTCGACACACGCTTCCATCTATGCGAGGCATCCTCTTATTTATTGATTGTTCGACACTCAGCTGAAGAAAATAACCCACAAGCATGCATGATTTAACTTTCACTGGGTTCATAAAGTAACAAGGTAATTTACTTCTGCTTTTTAATATTATGAATTCCCATAAAGTAACGCCTGCATCTTTAAGTTATTGTACATTAACTTATTTATATGACAAAGGCCTTGTTCAGAGTGAGTAAATCAAATGTACGTAGACGCTCGCTGCGTGGCCACGCGAGCCGCGCGAGTAGATCTACACCCCTCATGGAAGAATGGCATAAGTGGAGTTACGTCGAAAGCGTTTATTGCTCCATTAGATACAGAAAAATATAACTCACATCCTCTCCAATTCTTGTAACTCTATCTACAATATTAGTCGACAGAGTTACAAGAAGAGAATCTCATGGAGTAGAGTTACAAGAATTGGAGAGGATGTGGGTTATATTTTTCTGTTTCGAATGGAGCAATAAACGTTTTCGACGTAACTCCACTTATACCATTCTTCCACGAGAGGTGCGTGTCTCGCTCCGCCTGTACCTTTCACAGTGTTTGGTCTAGCGTCTAGCGTCTGTTTGCGATTTCGAGGTGTAGATCTACCCGCTCGTAGCCGCTTTCCGCACTGTGAAAGGGAAGACGCCAAGACCCGCGCCCCAGCGTCCGCTACCGTTTCGCCCGCGCCTGTACTTTGAATTAGCCCAAAGGGGTATTCTAGACGATCGCTTGCAATGTGACCCAAAATTATAACGCGAATTCCACCCAAACTAATTAATGTGAAAATCTAATTATCCAGAATTGATTGATGACTTCCTCAAGTGTTTGTCTCCACAAAAATCAATTATCCACGATGTTTCAACTTGATTACTTTCCGCCTCTAATTTTATTACTATTTTGACGAAAATGTTAAAACCTCCTGTTACCTTGTTTGCTTGCTTTCTCCCTTCTAAGTTTTTTAATTTAACTTGAACTAATGATAATTTATAGAGCTTCAATCTAATTTTTATTGAAGCAACTTGATTGATCGTACCACTAGTACTTTTGTGGTACGATCAATCAAGTTGCTTCTGTATCTGTGCCTTTTTTGGTGGTACGGGGTTTTTAAAGATTTATGGATCGGTTGAAAGACTTTTAGGCCAATTTGACCCATCAGGAGGCAGTATCGCGTTTGAGTAGAATCCTAATTTATATTTTTATTAGAAGAATACGTTATTTTTTGAAACTCATTGTAGTTCTGTGTTAAGTGTCCTCATTTGTAAAAACATTGGTTTCAAATTCAAATTTAAGAGATAAATAAAACCTGTCTGCAAGAAAATTACTCACTGCATAAAACGGCGGGAGTTGTTGAAAGTTCATATGAACTAATTAATCACTTTTAAATAAATTTTGATAAGTTATCTTGTTTAATTCATCTTTTTAAGTTATTGTACCATTAATAAGTGGTCTCTAAACTGGTTGACAAAACAAAGCCAGCAAAATTATAGCGCTGCTTGAAGAAAATTGTTCTCAATGTTATGTGTCCCAGAGGCTGAACGTGAGTCGTTCGACAGTTCAGAGGACTTGGAAACGATATCAAGAGACCAGTTCCGTCAATAGAAGGACAGGTTCTGAAAGAAAACCATGCGCCGAACCACTGGATGACCGCTTCCTGGTAAGCCGGGTGTTGAGAAATCGCAAAGCTTCATACGTGGACCTCAAGAAGAACCTTGAGGAAGTGAGAGGAGTACAAATTAGCCTATGGACCGTCAGGAAGAGGCTTCTTGCTGCCAATATACACAGTCATCGCCCAGCTCGTGGCCCTAAATTACTCCGTAAGCATAGAGTTGCTAGACTTAACTTCGCTAGAAACCATGCTACATGGACTCAAGAGGACTGGAGAAGAGTATTGTTTTCTGATGAAGCCAGGATTTATCTGTACAGTGAAGACCGCCGTCGGCGAGTGCTACGAAGACCAGGGGAACGCTTTGCAGACGTGAGTTGTGAAGAAGTCACCCCTTATGGTGGAGGCTCCGTTATGTTTTGGCCAGCGATTAATTCGATGGACCGTACGGAGTTAGTCTACATCGAAAATGGCTCATTGAATGCACAACGATGCATGACGAAGATCCTAATTCCTCACGTACAACCCGTATTGACTGTTCTGGGAGAAGATTCAATTTTTATGGATGACAATACTCGCGCCCACCGTTCTGGCGATGTGGTAGCGTATATTCAAGATGTTGGAATGCGGCGTTTGCATTGGCCAGCTTGAAGTCCCGTCCTCAATCCAATAGAGCATATCTGGGATATTCTGAAGAGACGGGTAAGGTCAGCGTAGACAGGCCCACAAAACATCAGGGAGCTAAAAAATCTCATCGCCGTGGAATGGGAACACATACCACAAGAGGTCATAAACAATATCCTCGAAAGCATGCCTAGAAGAATACAAGCTGTGATTTTGGCAAGAGGAGGCCACACTCATTATTAAATTGTTACCATTTCTTCTTTACATTGTTAAAAAAAAAAACATTTTTTTTTACTTAACGTGTAGTATTCTCCTGACCACTGACATTAGAACGACATTTTCTCTTTAGTTAATCGAAATTCATAGAAAAAATTTTCGCAAATAATTTTCTGCATATTCATTTCTAAGATTCTTAGGATACTACTCAGTTAAATAATAAAATTTATTACAGGTGACAGTCAAATATCTTATTTGCTTAGGTGCCATTTTTGTTTTTGCAAAAGAGTGTAATTCTTTGTACAGAACTTTAATGAAATTTTTTACCCCGGTGACGAGTCCCATAGATAGACAATACAATTTAGATTCGGAAATAAAAAGATCACCTATATGATATCAACACACACACAAGACAATTAATGCATCGTCATTGTGACACGTCGTGGATTGTCGCCTTGTACACGTGCGCAGCAATGAACAGGCTGCGTAATTTTATTTGTCATTTCTGTCTGATATTGTCAGTGTTGTGTATTATTTGAAAGTCATCCTAAGTCATAGCTCCTTCTTTCATGATTGAATTTGTGTAAACAAGTAAATAACGAAATATTGAACATCAATCTTTGTCCGCTTAAAATTGGATGGGAATTGTTGACTTTATGTCACTTCAAGTAATTGCAGATAAATAAAATGATAGGTATGTACAATGAATCACACACTTCGCCATTAAATAACGAAACCAAGGTCTGAAATTATCAACAACGCTGTATGAAGTATCAATACAAGGGTCAAAGTTAGGGAGTTTCATTTGTGTACACCTGTACATGAACAACACCTTTTCTTATTCTTAAATGTGAGAGCTTAGAATAATAACGCATAGAAACCTAGTCCGCACACGCTAAGTGAGGCAAATTGAAGCGCGCCAAAAGGGCCTAGACGAGCGGGCGGGCCTTCAGGCTCAAGGTCAACTTGCACCGCGAACAGATCAAGAATTTTAGCTAAAAATGACGAAATGTGCGGTAAATGAGTGTAAAAATACGTCAGACAAACATAAAATAGATACTAACATCACATTCCACAAGAAAGTAACGCGTTTTAACTTGTATTTTTATATAAATATTCACTTAAACCGAAAATTAACCTACTACTAAAACTAGCCTACATGAATTTGATTTTTGCCTCACTTGTGACAGTTCGTTTGATATGAAACTATCATTCTATGCGTTATTATTCTAAGTGTGAGAGTTAAAAAATTTAACATGTAGGTAGGTACCTCGTCCATAAGTTTTGAGATGAATTTTGACTTTAAGAAAATAAAGAAAATAATACTGGCAACTGTTTTATTCTTTTTTCACCTCTCTAGCTCGGAAAGGCTTTCTTTCTCATTAGTAATCTGCGCATAAAATTTATTTTTTTCCATGCTATAGGTAAAAGCGTTTTTTGCACGCTAGCGTGGTAACGGTTTTTGAAATTCGAACTTGACCATGGACTGCAGATGCACCTAACTTTTCCTTTCGTTGTAAAAAAACATAATAACATGTTCAACTACGCGATTTGTCGTGCATTAATTATGTAATATAAATCCGTTGGTATATTTTATTCTTATTATTGTTGACATTAAATTGACAATGATAACTAATTGTGTTTATTAAATTATTTTAATTCGTCGAAGAACTAAAATAATTTCAATAATCATAACTACAAAAATAAAAGTACAAGCAAGAACAAAAATTGATGAGGTGTAAATGGAGAACGCATCCGAGGATAAACTTTTTCTTTTAATTAAAAAAACTGATGTTTCAATTAAACTGTTTTTCTTCCATCTACCATTTTCCTCGATAAAGTGAAGTGAAAAGTTGTGGTTTCGCTCGGCAGCAAATTTGTTTTGCGTTTCTTTTTGTTTTCTCAGGAATCTATTTTTGAACCACGAGCGAATCTTCTCAATATTCAATAGTCGCCTCAAACAATAACTTTGCAGCCTTGCATAATAAATAACTATTTTAATTTGGAATTTGAAATGTTTGTGTTCTATTTGTACGATTTTAAATTAATTTTTCTCGTGATATTGGCCTCTGTATGGCCAGAGCATTATTTCGTCTCAAAACTTATATGAACACACGAAGACATAAATTTGTTTCATGTTGTTCGTATTGTTTTATAACTTTCACGTGATAATATCCCTTTTGGCGTGTGATCATATGTGGCATTATTACACCAAGGGTACAAAATATGTTTAAGATCGTGCTTTTACGGCGTCTTGTTCGTAGAGCCTAAATAAGAACGTTTGATAAAGTCACGCCATAAGCAGGGATCGGAATAGGTAGTTTTTTTACCTAAACTTCGAGGAACATAGACAGAAAATGGAGACTGCCTTACGATAATATTTTTTAGCCAAGACCTGTTCGGGATTCTGGAAATCACTGCTTCGCATATAGGAAAATAAAATTTAATTTGTTGGTTTTCGTGTTTATGTGTTTTAGTAGGAAATTAAAACTTCTGTTTGTTGTTATGTTTTGTTATTACTTCAGATAATTACTGTGGTGATTCCAAGACTGGATCGACTAAGATTTTGTAACGATGGGGTACTAAAGGTATGGTCCCGTACAAATAATACACATTTTATTTTTTTCCTACTAAACTATTAGATTTATGGCAAAATGTGTTATGACAATATTTAATTAGGACAATAAGATCTCTCGATTGGCATTTAAAAAAAATCCAATGTCCGTAATATCGCATATCAGATCCGAAAGTTAAGAAAAATATATTGTACCTTCTTAAGTGATTTCCCGAATCCCGAAAATGTCTGGACCAAAAAATATTGTCCTAAGGCAGTCTCCATTTTCTGTCTATGTTCTTCGAAAAAACTCTACCTATTCCGATCCCAGGCCATAAGCCTCAATTATTATCAGAACCGCTGTCGCCAAAACTCACACATTCTTAACTACAAACACTACGAAATCTTGATAGTAATTGGTCGTAGTTTTAAATTTAAAAAGAAATAACGAATTCTGGATTTCTAATATAATTTAAACTTTACTCTGTTCGCTTATCGTTGAAAGTTGAATAACATCAATACCATAGATTATACTAATACGTGTGTAGGCTAACTAACCACTTCTACTGTATTTTTTGTTCTGTGGTCACGGAAGTAAAGTTCTGTAGTGAAAGTTTACTGGCTGCGACCAAATCGCGTCATCTGCGCGTCGTCCGAGCGTAAAAAGTGCGCCGTGTGCGTAAATTCTAAGTGCCTACATACTTTTTCGTATTTCCAGGCTCTACCCTTCCTGACGGTTATAGCAGGTGGATACAATAACACCGGGCAATGTAACGTGATGTCAGTGCTGGAAAATGGAGATGAGGTGAAGACAAGTTTCCCTGCGACAACACACACGACGCAGTTGAAGCCAGGGGAACCTGCCTGGGCTAACTATATTAAGGGTGTCCTCGCTAATTTCCCAAGTAAGATCCCTTTCCCTGATTGTCTCGTTTTTGTTTTGATCTTTCGCTCGGTTTATGTGAACAACAGTGATCAAAACTCACAAAATTTGTCTTGCACATGATGGGAGAGGCGAGAATTTAAATTAGTTGTTGCGGTTGGGTTTCTGTGGCGTGCCGCTTTCGATTCTACGAACGACATCAGGGGATAGCTTTTTCACGGGAAAGTTATAAAAATTTTAATATAATACACTAACCGGCTCCGTGTCCGAACGGTGCCATGCTAGTCTGCCATGCAGAGGCCGGGAGAAATATTTATATCGCGAATTTGGGTGCAATTTGTGGTTGTCTATGTGTGTGTTCATGGCACCCACGACACAGGGTTTCCCTAGTGCGGGGCTATGTTGAGTGTGTGCATTATCAATTTATTATTATTTATTATTGTGGCCAGTGGTGCCAGATTAGGCGCTTGCGGCGACTAAAAAGTGATCGGCGACTCGGCGATATTTAGGCTATATTTGAAATAGGAAAAGGTGATTTTAGGCTACTTAATAAAATGTCTAGGGAATTACAAACTTGATTGGGGATTTTGTGGGGAATCGAGTTGTAAAACAACTTATTTGGGGGTTTGAGTAGTTCTACGTGTGGGGAATTAAGAGAGTTGATATACCCCAATATTCGGCAGCCAGTAGAATTATAGAATTGTTTTCCTTGATTTTTAGGGATTTTATGGCTTGGGCGAATATCGGCTACTTAACACATAAATTCACTTCGCAAAAGTCTGGCAACACTGATTGTGGGCGTTGGATACGGAGGTCTCGGGTTCGATTCCCATAGGACCAATTTGGGGAATGCACTACTCTACTTATCTACATATAATCACATTAAATGAGGAATTCCCTAAAGAATAGAGCCAATAAAACTAAGCTGCACTTTAAAAAAACGTTTCACTTCTCGTGCTCTAAAAGTACGTCATTATAACCTTACGTAGCGGGAGTAAAGTGCATCCTGTAATCTTGGAGTAAAAAGTACCTAGTCGTTTAATTTACTTGGTGTGAAGAAACTCAAACAGCCACCAGGTTTTAGTTCCGTGTTTTTCCGCATAGACGGTGGCGCCATATTATTTTCCCGCGTTATTGCGTTTGTTGTATCTGTGGCTGGTTGGAAAAAAAAAACTTAAAACTTCAGAATTTTGGTTCGTCATTTTGTTGTAGAGCGAAAACTATTAAAATATTTTTTTTTTCACAATCGAAGTGAAAAGTAAAGTTTTCACCTCGAGACTAGAAGCCAATATAATCCCACGGAGTAATAAACACTCTCGCTAAAGCACGGGTGGCTAACCACCTCGGGTATAATATGTATTGGCTCGTTTTAGTCCCTCAAAAAAACAATATTGGGATTAAAATTTTTTATTGAATTGATATTCAATTATTTTTCGTCAAATTACTCCACTAGTTTGTTAACTCCACAGTAAGCTAGAAGACGTCGGTTCGTATCCGGCCGGATCTAAGGATTTTTTTCTAAGTATCCGATCTTTGTGTTAATAATTATAACAAAATATTGGGATTGTTCGTAATGTAATAACTTGAGAAAATAGCTTATTTAATTTACTTTAAAAGTAAGAAGTTTTTGGAAAAATCTGAAAGGAATATTTTGTAACTTTAGGTTTGATTTTTTTTAACTTCTAGGTGAGGTAAATGGTTTCGACGCAGTAATTGTGGCAGATGTGCCGATGGGGGCTGGTTTATCCAGCAGCGCCTCAATCGAGGTCGCCATGTTCACTTTCCTGGAAGCCCTTACCGGCAAGCATTTCGAGTAAGTTACTTAAGTTTTCACAAAGTTTTTACACAATCAAGAGATCACGTGAATATTTGCGTCCGTACATGATGCGCGGCGAGCTTTCACACATAAAAGTGACGTTTGTATGAAATTCCTTCCTCTGCTTGCTTTGGAATTTCTTCCCAAAAATTACAATTTTTACTCACCAACGCGAATAACCATACTCGCTCCGTCACATCGTTGCTTAACATGTAATGGAGATTGAAAAAAAATAAATTAAAACTGTGTTTTCTTCTATATAAAAGTACAATTGTTTTGTTTACTATTCTAAAGTTATAACGTTCACAATAACATTTAAGCACTTTAGTTAGCTTCCCACCTTAACCTAAATCTAATTACTATAAGTCAGTTCGGTGTTGATCTAGAATAAGATAACGCTTTACAGTTCTTGTGGCTTGCTTTTTACTTTCATTTGCGATCTTTTCCACAGTATTAGTCGGTACTCCATTCAATAACATCGGGGAGAATATAAACCAAGATTCTTTTCCCATACACATTGTTATATTTCGGTAATTGAAATGTACTCTTTTTAGGCAATATACGTAGACATGGTGCCCTCTTTTTTCTTTCTATGTGTAATATTTTCTCTTGGTTTTCATTTAACCTTCTCATAGACATTTCAGCACTTTGCAATGTTGAAATAATTTTTCATAATCATCTCTATATTTATATTTTTAGAGGTACTATATACTTTAACAATCTTATTTGTAAGTCAAATATTTTTTTAAATATGTTTTATACGTCCTCCCGTAACTGGAGAGAAGATAGATTACTATCAAGTCAACCATTGACAAATAAAGAAATCTTAGTGTGTTATAAGGCACCTTGTGTTTAAAAATCGCTCTTAATTTATTACAAATTTGGTTCACGTGTGAATCCCAGTGAAAATTTTGATCGATTTTGACTCCCAGGTAAGTATGCCCTTCAACTATGTCAAGGGGCTCGCAATCACACATTGTATTATGGAGGTGCATACATTGATGTTCGTGATTGTCTAGTTTACATTATAAAATAACACTTAAATACGTACGTGAGGCGCAGTATAAGTTTCCGGAATGAATAACAAAAAAATACTATAAATGGTCAGAAATGAATTGATTGTTTCTCAAAATATCCTCCGTTAGCGTTAAAGCACTTTTTTATACGAATGAACCAATTTAGAAAACATTTATGCCACTCCTCCGTGACAACCTCTGATTCATATTTTTCATACTCTTCGATAGCCTCTTCAGGTGATGAAAATCGTTGACCGCGTAACTGGTTCTTAATTTTTGGAAATAAATAAAACTCACAAGGTGCCAGGTCGGGACTGCACGCGGGATGGCTCATAAAGTCAACGTCACCTTAAAAAAAAATAATTTGTCTGTCTGGCAGTGTGAGAACTTTATTATTACGGAGTTCGTCAATAATTTCCGGCAAACAAATGGTCGTGTACCAATGACTATTCACGGTACAACGATTCTCCAAAAGCAATAGTAGCCACGTGTCCAGTTTTATTAAAAAAAGAAGCAATCATCCGATTAGAGGCACTTTGCACGCGCGCCACTTTGGTTGGTTTCGGCTCATCTCGAAAGACCCATATGCTCGATTGCTGCTTTGTTTTGGGATCGTCTGTTACTATGTCCCACACCAAATTTGACGCCCCTTCGTTGAATTTGGTAAGCATGGCATTGCACCAAGTGACGCGATCCGTTTTTTGAGCCTCATTCAAATTGTGTGGGATCCACCGAGAGCACAGCTTTTTCACACCCAAATGTTTGTGTAGTATTGATTGTATTTGACTCATGCCTATGCCTAAACATGTCAAAATCTCATGGTATGTCATATGCCTATCTGTTTTGATCATACTGCGCACAGCATCGATATTTTTGTTGTTCACAGCAGTGGACGGGCGACCATTACGAAATTCGTCACTGAGATTGACACAACCGCGTTTGAATTCTGCAAATCAGCTATAAATAGTCGTCTTGCATGGTACTTCGTCGCCAAAAACAGTTACAACAGGATTCGACATGCAGGTCTCATCACGACGTTTTTCTTCACTTTTCACACCAAATTTTAAATAAAATTTCGAGAAACTCAGGGGTGCGAACTCTGCTTGCGAGGCGGTAGGTCTAACCATTAGAGTATTAGCGCACTATGTCAGATTCGTATCAGGTTCCGAGTCCGAGAAACGACCGTCCGGAATGTCACAGGGATCATTTTATCTCTAGGTGGTAAATATATTATATATATTCGCATTTTCTCGGATTTAAGTCGGAGAACACAAGTGACATCCGAAGTGGGTTCGAGTTTTCTAGATTTGTATGGTCTCTCATTCAGAACGAATATGTGTCGGATGCAGTGTTTTTCAATTTTCGTCCATTATAGCAAAGCTCACGTTAAACTGGTCGTTTGAAGTGAACAATTGACGACACCCGTCAATTGTTTCGAACTCGGGGTGGCATTTATGTGGTCTGTGGGGCTGACAATCGAAGTTCTCACCGTAATGATAAGGCAGAATAGTTTTCAAACAAATTGACTGACATTTCGCCTCTATTTCTGGTTATATACCTACTCGATGACTCGTATCTATAGTACCTAATGTTACATGGTGTTCAATAAATAGAGCACATTTCGTGTGTCCACACGACACACTTTCCTAATTGATTGTTCAACAAGGGTTAAAATCGACAATTTAACACGCTATCCAACTATTGTTAAATGGAGTTTACAACGTAGTTAAATACGCTTCTTTTTACATCTTTCCACAAAGTCTCAGCAGTCGAATTTGTGTAGCTCTTATTCATAATACAATACAAGATAATAAAAATTTGACTGTCTGTCCCAACCCTTGTCACTTTCGTTTCTAAATCATAGTTCAAATTCGTAGGTTGTGTGTGGGCAGGATACAAATGCAATAGTAGTAAAATTTTTCGTCCATCGGGATTAAACATTCTGCCAGATCTTTGACTGTAATTTTTATTCAATAGTTTCATTGTGTGATATATTTTCGCGGGAAATTGTTATGTCTTTATGGTGGTCATTTTGACACTCGGATACTTGTTTGATCTTGGTATTATAACAAACAGTTATAACAAATTGGAATATTTATACAAAAAAATAATTGAATATAATAGTAGACATACTTTTATTGCCACGAATACATCAACACAAAAATCAGTTTGTACACAAATAATTATTGGACATAATATTAAAATTAAAATTAAAATTAGTACAAAGAGGCAAAGTAGATAGTATAGTATAGTCATAGTGTTGTAACGTCATGGCAATACGGGACAGAGTATATTATGCTGCAGTAACCTACCACAGTGCTGATATTCAGTAAGCCCGTAAAGCTCGACGCCAGCAATTAGCGCGGAAAATTACGAGTGTTGCCACTTATTATTTTATTATTATTATAATATATTGTGATTATTATGTAAATTAATGTATATATAAGCATGATAAATTACATAATTATACATATATAGCAGAATGTTTATACTGAATCCTAAATTGAAAGGGATTATACCCTGTCAACTGTCAGCGAACCTTTTACCTCGAAAATGCAGGAACAACACGGTCGCCCACGGGCAACTCGGCCTGCTATGCCATGATTTCAGTTTGATTTTAAAAGAGAAGACCGACTTTAGTTCTCTCCCACGTGCCGGTAGGTTGTTCTAGCACTTTGAGGCCGCATATCTGAAACTCCCAGAGAAAGCAGACGTGCGGAGGATCTATAACACCCAACCAGTCGAATGAGCACCATAACTTCCATGGTCACACCAAAAAATTTCTGTCAGGTACTGCGGTCGACCTGTCTTAATCACACCGACTAAGAGGAAAGCCAGTAAAACATTGTGTTATTCTATAAACATTTTGTATTATATTTTTAGGAACTAAACAAAATGTGCCGAATAGACTCGACCTTCTATGATTTCTCTATGTCACAATGGAACACGTTTTATCTAATGGCATGTATTTAAATGATAATTTTAAATTTGGAAAAGTAGCAGGCAAAAAATCTAAACGGTTATCTTTTTTAATGATTGATTCTTTTTCTCTGAGGCATAAAATAAATTAAATAACTTTATATTTTGATATGTTCTGAGCTAATGTTTGATTTGTATAAATTAACTTTGATAGTTTCATGTTGAGCTTGACAAATGAGCATTAAAAAATCTGAAATCGGAAGTCGGAGACGCAAGTAAATTCGCCTCTGGCACTCGCCGGCCGCTGCCGCGGCACGCTCACTTCGTTCACTTGCCTCGTGCTACTTTTTCATATACTAACTTCACCTAACCCACTGAATGAAGGGTGCAACCAAGATTTGACCTACATGAAAAAAAGAGGATCAAATATTATTTCTTACTACCAAATATTAATTTGTATGCTTAAACGTAATGATCGTAATGATAATAGTGTTACCTTGAATGCAGTTCATTTATAATTTATCCATAGTTCAACTAACATAGACGTAACGTAACAATTTGGCGACCTCCGTGGTTGAATGGCTTGCACACCGGTTTTCATGGTGTCGCCATCTGTGTGAGGTCCAGAGTTCGATCCCTGGCCGGGTCAGTGTAGAAAACTAACTTTTCTATATTATCTAGGGTCTCGGTGTTTGTTGTACCGTCGTTGTTTCCGATTTTCATAACACAAGTGCTTTAACTACTTACTTTGGGATCAGAACAACGTATGTGATATTGTCTAATATTTAATATTTATTTACTATTTTATATTTATATTTTTTATATTTGTAACTAACTAACTAAACTAACTTTGTTAACAAAAAAAATATCGTTTATATAAAAAAGTGCACATTTACAATAGATCAATTTCATGCTTGAGGATCAAATGAGATGATTATTCATCGTATAATTAGTAATCAATACTTCATCAAGTTACCAAAGTTGCCGCGAGTTATATGTCGACTAAAAGCCCAAAATAGAGGCACGTAGGTACTGATGTTGTTGCCAATATAATGTAGTTCCAAACAAGTAGGCGGGAATAGTTTTCGAGGTCTACCTTAGAGCGAATGGTAAAGAAATGACCAACGAAAGCTGACTCCTTGTTCTACAAACCAATCTATGGTAGCGAGAGGTCAATGTGGTTTTATGCAGTGTTGATGGAGGCGTGAAGGAGTATGATTACTTAACTATCCTGGGCACCACCCTTTCTATTTATAACATATTGCTTGTTGTATTCTAGTAGTCTACTTCATTGACATGTTTTCGTAATAGTTCTCAGAAGCTGATTCATAGACTATTTATGTAGTACCAGTCACGCTCCTTGTGAAAGAGTTCATCCAGGGAAGTACTGTCACCTATTTCTGGTAATGTTATACTCATACTGCGTTTCGGATTTGATGGGTTAAGGGTACTGGTGGTTGTAGTGATCCTCAGACCTTGGTGATTTGAAGCTTTGAGTGATACTGCAACTATTATGGACAAGCGTATCGCTTACCACCTTACCTTACCTATTTCTGCCGCCAAGCGGTAATGTGAACATGACTGCGTTCCGGTTTGGTAAGGGGTGCCGGTGAAATTACAGGCACATGGTATTTCTCAACTTATGTCTCAGGATGACGGGCGCAGTGCCCCTAAGATCTTTGCGATTTAAAGGGTAACCTATCACAAACTCGAATTTTCTTTCCGAAATAACATTTGGTCGAATCTTCATTACACCGAAAACCGAATTAAAACGAAAACGTTGTTCTTTCAGGGTATGTTGGATGTTTATCGCAAAGACACGATTAGGTTCGGTTACGAGTTAAGTTAGGTTTAAAAGAAAAAACATTTTCCTCTCAAAATTACCTTCGAGGTTATGAAAATTCGAGCAAATGTTATTTCTGGAACATGTCATTTCGGACTGCTGATAGGTAATCGATTTAAAGCTCGAAGTGGCACTGCAACTGTTTTGGATAGGCATGTCGCTTACTACCAAGCGCACGACATGTTTGTCCCGCCACATGTTAATATAAAAAATACTAACAAGTGGCTTGTTCGTCATATCACCTGATGCCATGAAAAAACTGCTCTCAAAGGTTTATTTATCCGCTTTTGGACTGTCCGTTACCGCAGTCTACTCAATAATTGAAACGCATATGGTAGCCTGCATCATCTGTCTGCCATATCCATCATCAGATCACCTCTAGGTTGCCGAAATATTTTTTTTTCTGTGGAATTACGTCTATGCGCATTATATCAAAGTTTTATTGCAATCGGTTAACGGATAGTGCGCTAAATTCAACAAACCGGGTTAATTCCCTAATAAACTAAACTTCGGATGTCGCTTGTGCACTATGTCTGTTTTAAATCCGAGAAACTATGAATATCGCGTACACCTTCAGATGAAATGACACTTCGGATACACTCAACTAACATAATTTGAATTACTTGTCGTAAAACCTGACCTTAGGTAATAAACTTCAATAGTTTCATTACACCTTCCCTGGCCAGCAGATAAAGCTCCGTTGCTTACGCAGTCCGTAGAATACGTGAGCTTACCGATGTTATTACTGTTAGTCTAGTTTACGAATGGGACGTAGCACGCAAACGCTCTTATAGGTGGGAAATTTTCCTCAAATTTGAATGGTACTACTGAGGTACCTCCTTTCCTACAAAAACAATTGAATTCACAAATGTCGGAGAATGCGCGTAATATACACACACAAAGAACAGTTGAAAAGAGAACTTCCTTTTTTGAAGTAGTTTAAAAATCTTGCGCGTTCGAGATCCCACTCGTAGTTACGAGTTACAGAAACTTTCATAGAAGCCTGTATATCGCATCTTATCTTCTTGCTTCATCCTAAATCACAAAGTTCGTGAATGCAAGTTAGCAATTACAAAATGGCTCGAAACTAAGTCTTATGAGGAGATAGAGCAATTATTATTACAAGTTTGAGTCAAGATTAAATATAGACAAATCGAAATTTAATTCACATGTATGTTTATATAAACTTATAATACAAACGTTATTTTAGTAACTTCTTATATATGAGACACGCAATTGAAATTATACTGTTTAACATGGTATGACTATGTATAATTTTGTATATTGTACGTCTTACGGATGCATGACACACACACAATTACACACTTACAGACACAAATACACATACCTCCACTCACACACACTAATACTTAGGTTAATCTATTTTTATTCTGAAAAGTTAAAAATTACTGTAAATAGTGACATTTGTATTAGTTGTAACACCAGTTACAGTAGATATTAAGGTAGTCTGTTTCACCATCTTAAAATAATATAAGAGCAACATTACTATTAATATTATAGAAGAGCGATGTTTCCTAACAAGCCTAAAAGGAAAAATCCGCCCTTTAAGAGGAACGAATAAAACATTTTTATTTTTATTATTATATTCTACCTACAGGGTTATTTGTAAAATACTAACAACCTCGCAGGGTTATATTACTAAAATAATAAACAATAATTTTTGTTCTACGCTTTTACTATAAATCATCACATTTTACTTTCGTAAAAAAATATATTAAATTTAATATAATAAATATATTAAAAAATATATTAAATTTCGTATAAAAATATTTGAATAAGTAGAACGTTCTAAATAGTCAGAACCCTATGCAAAACAAAGGAGCGCGAGTGAGGGCCGTCGGGAAGGACGCATACGTTTGAACCAAGGTTCGAATATCAACATCCGTATCAGCATCCGCGGGTAATCTGCATAAATTGAAATATCCGCATTCATCGACGCTGATATTCATTGCGGATGTTTGAGTCGTGACATAACCTAAAAGGCAACCTGGAATAATTTATTTACAAATACAAACAGATTGTAACCCGAAAAAACAGCTCAGCTGTTGTTTTTACAATAAAACTTTGATAAAATTCCACAAACGGCGGATTTGTTGTTTTTATGAAGATTGATTGTTTTGATTTTGATTTTGTTATAAACGTCACAAAATCATTGAAATAATATTTTATTACAATACCAAAGAAAATGGAAAGCTTTTTCAAGTAAATAGACTAGGTAAGGACATTTGTCACGTTTTTTTAAATACATAAAATCAGCATCTGTTCATGTTAAAGTAAAAAAAAAAATCTGCATCCGTTGATGTATTAAATCATCATCAGTAACAGCCCTAGTTTGAACTTACTATAATCCCTTACTACTAAGTACAGATCGAAAAAGTGTGAGATAGTGTACGGACAACGGCACATCAGACTCATTGACTTACAAATAAATGGACGACGGGTCTAATACAAAAACCACGAAAAAAAATGTCCCAAGTCAACCTATTCGAAATTTAAATTGTAATGTCATCGCAGTATCGCGCTGTCAGTCGAACAAACGAAGACTAAAGCGGAGTTTGGCGCTCTGTATACGATTTTAGCGCCTTACAAGTGCGGACACTTTTTAGCGCGGACCCGACGTCCATATAATTGTAAGTCAATGATCAGACTACATATTTTTGTTCGAAAATCGCCTCCAGTGCAACGGAACAAGATACGTCAATGTGTAGCTTGATGTGCTGGCGTGTGAAATCTTAAAGGTTATTTTTGATAAATAATAATATACGTTACGTTTTGTAAAAAGTTATGGAACAAAAGCTATTGTTTCTGATATTAGTAATCTAGTCCAGGAAGGTTGTTAGTTCTTACAAATAACCCTGTAGGTAGCTTTTGAATGTTTCTCATTCGGGTTCGATTACCGACTTCGTTTGGTGTACCCCCCCTTTCTACAATGAAATTCGTTATTTGCAGCCCTGTGACCAAGGCGAAGCTGTGTCAGAAAGCAGAACACGAGTTCCCCGGCATGCCATGCGGAATTATGGACCAGTACATTTCAGCAATGGGCCGAAAGGACCATGCTCTCTTGATAGACTGCAGGTAAAACACAGATGTGCCTGTTCAGAAATTCATTGTATAGAATCATGGAGATCTTTACGCTAAAATTTGCCTTATAGTATGCTTACAGTAAAATGTTGTTAGATGAAGTTTATTTACAAAAGTTATTTATAAGTAAAAGTAAAGGGATGGCAGAAAAGTCCGTGTGGTTTTTGCCACTAACTTTAAACAAAAAAAGAGCTTTTTTCTTTTAAAATGTCATATAGTCTATGGTCCTTTTAAAAACAATATTTTGCGCGCATTTTGTTATTGGCGGAAAAGTTTTAAGTTTATTCGTGAAAAACACCGGATTTTTTTACCAACAAAAAAGATTAGCGTATTTCGTATCCTTTGTATAATGAGCCAACAACTCCAGAGGACTGCTGATGCAAGGCCGCGTAGGCGGGTATTTAGTACCTACTGGTACCTAAACCAGATGTCGCAACTGGTGTAAGTACCGGCTCAAATAGCTATTTTTGTAACTAAAAATTGTTGGAATTTATCAAAGCTACTCCAATTTCTAGTGATAACAAACAAATCAACTAGATAGCGCCATTGCACAGATTTTTATGGATACTGCCGGTTATTCTTTTATAATTTTTTAATTAGCTTATAACGCAGAATGCCATCCATAGATAAGCATATTTTGTCAAAATACAGAAAATATTTTTAGTTCACGATCAATATTTCAATAATACATAACCAGAAATAGAAACGAAATAAGGGCCATCCATCTGGCAACTCATCAGGTAAATGGGCCTTATATCCACTTTTAAATATCAACTCTCGTTTGCGCTGAAATCACAAACTAGAAAACTGAAATAGTACAGCGCCAATAACTGACCAGTTGTCACATAAACTACTAATGGTCTGTAATAAAAAATCATAATAAAAAGAAAACAGGCTTTCATTCCCATCCGCCGCATTGTGAATTTTTTATTTTGTTTATTTATTACCTTCAACAAGATTACTTTCTTTCCTGTTGTTTGAATTTCCATCTTTCTCGAAGGATCAGTACTATTGATTGGATTAGTTATCAATTAATCTTAAAGACTTTTGCTCTTTTTGTCTTAGCTTTGGAATACGGGTCTCTCTTTTTAGAGCTGACTTAGGCTTACCCTTTTTTATTAATTGGATTACACTTGTTATTTTTAATAAAATCTGTTTTAAACATTATATTCGTGAAAAAAATATACGATAAGTTAAAGTAAAAGCATTTCTATTATATAGTATGTAAAATAGTAATTGATTTCATGAGTTTAATGTGAAGAACAGTATGATGATGTAAACGTAGAAATATTTCTTATTTTTATTTTTAATACAAACTATTTTTAAATTTCTTAGGGTCGTATTCTAGAACTCTACTCAATGCTCAAGTCAGGATTGCACTGGAAACACAAGTACTGGAAATACGACCCTAATGGCAGGGACTTGAGTATGATTTCGAGTGCTTTAAACCATACTCAAATCCTGACTTGAGCATTGAGTAGAGTTCTAGAATACGGCCCTTAGTAACTAAATAAGTTCTGACGCTTGTCATATCTTACTGTAGTGAAAAGTATTTTTTTTTTTTTCAATTCGAACATTGATTTATTTGTTTATTTGCATCATAGATAACACAAAGAAATGTTGGTACTTGTACAAACATGGACCCCTATTACCTGCTGACGTTAGTTGAAAAGGCGCATGTGACACTTTTTAAAAATTGAGTGAAATGTACTGCCGTGATCAGCAAAAAAAGACGAATCTGCCACTATTTTTATTTTTTTCCATTGGAAAGTTCATTCCAGTGGATTAGGTATGCAGTTACCGTAAGAGAAAATGGCGCAAATTTCCACACTTTTGTCAAAACAAATTGGTAAAAAGGCGTAATTGCATATATACGTCATTTCATTTTAAATACATATTTCAATCACTCAAGTGACGCATGTCTAATTTAACTTTCTAAATCATTCTAAGTTAAAGCTCTACATGTAAAATGTTAATTTCTCTGATGACGGTTACATAATGCTCACGTAAATTTAAAATAAAGTGGAAATGTTGTTTTTCATTTAAGTAATAAAAATCTTGAAAATGTTGCTACGACGTTGAAAGGACATTGTAACCATATACTGCTCTTTCGTTTTAATTATAATACAGTAACTTTAACAATAGTGCTTTAAATTTAAATTATGCAAAGTTGAAAAGGCATAGGTGATTACTTGCATCCTCTTACCTAGTATTGGGTATTTTGCGAACGAACGCACGTATTAAGTTGAAAACGAATAGGGGTAATAATTTAATAATGAAGCATAAATAATAAAATATTTTAGTTCCACATTTTGCGTATAATATAGGTTTACCTTACTGCGTTTGCAGAAAGTATCAATGTTTTTTTCGTTTGGAAACAGCAGATACTTTTTCATTTCATTTCTTTAAACATTAATTTCTCGGTTTTCATTTTTTGTCATACGCGCCCTTTCAGCTAACGGCGACTGTACTGTGAATCGAAACCAGGACTTCCTCATTCAGCGTCCACAGCGCAAACAGTTAGGCCACCAAAGTCACCAGAAATGTAATGTAAAGTAGACTATAATTCTTGTTGTAGATCTCTAGAATCCTTCCACATACCAATGGACATTGGAGAGGCGGTGGTCCTGGTGACCAACTCCAATGTGAAACATAAACTCACAGGCAGCGAATATCCACAGCGACGTGCGCATTGCGAGGAGGCAACTAAAATGCTGGGTCTGTCCTCTTTGAGGGACGCTACACCTGGACATTTAGAAGGTAGTATAACTGATACACTATTATACTGTATACTATATATTAGTAGGTATACTGGTCACTTATTGTGGCCTCGTAAAAAAGTTCAACGTTCTCAACTCAACGAGCCCTGGAGCGAGCAATGCTCGATATTTTTCTACGTGATCGAATCAGAAATGAGGAGATCCGTAGAAGAACGAAAGTTACCGACGTGTCTTAAGGGATTAGCAAGTTGAAGTGGCAGTGGACAGGGCTAGCTCTTAACTGACGACCGCTGGGGCAGAAAGGTTCTCGAATGAATACCACGAACCGGAAGGCGTTCAGGTGGACGGATGACCTGGTAAGGGCGGCGGGTAACCGACGGATACACGTTGCGTCCGACCGGCTAGTCTGGCAATCTTTGGAGGAGGTCTATGTTCAGCAGTGGACGTCATCTGGCTGATATGATGAAAATGATGATACTGGTACATGACTTAATGCATAAAAATGAAATTTTGAAATATAATTCCACAAGACTACGCGTATGTGTCACGCGAATCGAGTGTCTTAATTGTCACACGTTTGTGGAACATGTTGTTGGTTCATATTTATTTAATCTTGTTTGTTTAACGTTTGTCATTTGTTTATTATGTAACTGTTTGTGTTTATTTAATAAGTGAATTAACTGTCTTTTGTTAACTAAAAAGATGAAAAGAAGCTTTTGTTTTTAACAAGAGACTGGGGAATGGATAAAAATGACGTACGAGGAGCTAGTGAATTTCTTCATTTGGCTATCTTCATCATCTATGCTCCGCACATGTAACCAAGCATATTTAAATAATAGTATAACTGCCTCCGTGGCCGAACGGTTACCATGCCGTACTGCCACGCAGAGGTCGCAGGTTAAATATTTGTATGGCCTACATTTATTTCTCTCGTGAGTTTGGGTGTAATTTGTGGTTGTCTATGTGTGTGTCCATGGCACCCGCGACACAGGGTTTCCCTAGTGCGGGGCTATGTTGAGTGTGTGCGTTATTATTATTATTATTATAATGGCGTAGAGTCGATTTCTGACGCCCAGGGCCAAACTTGCATTTGCTGCCCTCTCGTTTGTGCGTGCTCCGTTCGATTATGTTTGTATGTTCGTCTTTGTGTTATATAGTAGTATGCCGCCTCGATTAACCTATTATATCCATATTTTAATCTCAAATTCGAGTGATAATCTTATTGTTATCATTTTTTTAATTTTGTCACGACAGCTAACATCGCGAGTATCGTGACGTCACATTTTTATGACATCGCAAGCTCCGCAACCAATGACTGCAAAAGATTAATACAGTGCCAAACATGGCTGCAAGGTCACAGTCGACTTTAAAAAAGTCTTTAGCGTAATTATTGGTAAAATGTTTACATTTATAGTTAAGGTATTTGATAATTTTTTAACCGACTTCAAAAAAAAAGGAGTAGTATGTTTTTTTTGTATGTATGTTACGTGATAACTCCGGTATTTGTGAACCAATTTTCATGATTTTTTTTTTGTTGGAAAGAGGGTCCCATTTAATTTTGAAGAATATCATCCACCTCTATGGGTGGCTGTTCACGCATGAAGATTCATTTTTATAAACAAAAAAGTAATATAATTAGTACTGCAGTCTTATGTCTACTTGGGATTTTTCGTCAGCGGAAATACTGGATCCCAAATTAACTGTAACGGGTCCGTAACGTTGACTTGTTTGGAAAAAATAAACGAATATATGCTATTTGATACGAAAAAATTGTTTTTTATGATACCAATTAGACGTGACCATAGAACCTGTAAAGGGCCCGAAATGTTAGCTTTTTGAAAAAGCAAATACGGTGAATTTTCGGGTTAGTTTTCTCTTCGAGTAATTATTATAAAATATTCAATAATATTTCAGATTACCACACTCGAATATTAAATAATATTACTTGATAATATTCTGCAATATTTAAATAATACATAATTGCCACCGAAATTAAGTAGACAAAATTAACCTGAAAATTACTCATTTACGCGAAATTTAAAAAAATTTTTTTTTATGAATATCTTTTTATGGTATCAAATGACGGTAAATGTCGTGCGCCTGTTGGTAAGTAACACGCCTGTCTATGACACTTGCGGTGCCACTCAGAGCTAAATCACAAAGATTTGAGGGGCACTGCCATTGTGCCCTTTACTTCGAGACAAAAGTTGATAAGTCCCATTTGGCCAGCATCCCTTCAAAACTGAAACGCGGTAATGCACTGCTGCGGCAGAAACAGTAACCGAATACTTGGCAGCTCTAGTTATTGTGAATTTGTACTGTTTGAAATTGAATATTTGGGAATAACATTCTTTATTTGCAAACTCGAATTGTTCTTGTCCTCAGATATAATTTGTACAAATATAGCACTATTTTTATTTGCTCCACAGAACTGGAAAAACTAAAAGCTGACAAGCTAGTTATCATGAGAACGAAACATGTAATTAATGAAATTAGTTGGACCGAAAAAGTTTCAAAGGCTTTGGCTGCACAGGATTTGGCTCTCGTAAGTTTTTACATGTTCATTGTTGCTGCATGCAGTGTTGGGCAAAATTTAATTGTTCTGGCAATTAAAGATTGACAATTGATTAATTGTCAATTGCGAAACAGCAATTAACGATTGATCAATTGTTAGTTGCGAAAACCGCAATTAACAATTAATCAATTGTTAATCGCAAATATCTACAATTAACAATTAATCAATTTTCAATCTTTTCAATGTTTTTGATTAACAATTAACAATTGAAACTGACGATTATGATAAATTTATAAGGCATATGGGGGTGAGTTAGGGCGTTGGTTGTGGGGGCCCCGGTTGGGGTCCCCGGTTGGGGTCCCCGGTTGGGGGCCCCGGTTGGGGTCCCCGGTTGGGGTCCCCGCTTGGGGGCCTCGGTTGGTGTCCCCGCTTGGGGGCCCCGGTTGGGGTCCCCGCTTGGGGGCCCCGGTTGGGGGCCCCGCTTGGGGGCCCCGGTTGGGGTCCCCGCTTGGGGGCCAATTGCAATTAAATCAATTGCGACGCGTCGCAATTGATTTAATGCTTTCAATTGCATTGATTTTTTAATCTGATTGAATTATTGATTGAAATTTAATTGATTAACGCCCAACACTGGCTGCATGTCTATCAATCTATGTTGACCCAAAAGTTCATTTCTAATTTGTAATGTGAATTTGAAATTAGATGTGTCTTAAGTTAGTTAGCATAGTTGATTTGAAAGTAGTTTAGTTTATAATTTTTCTGTATATATGTGGAAGCTTTTCATTGGCATTTCTTTGCATACTTAGATATGTAATTTGTAAAAGTAGCTGTAAGCTCCCCAAATAAAATAAAATAAAATAAAATAAATAAATGTTGTTGTACATCTTACATTTTTGTTGCTGTAGGTACATCTCGTGCATTTATGTTGTTATAACATGTTGTGCAAATTTTAACCTCTTTTTCGACCGTTATTATATTTTTTTCTTTTTTTCGTTGAAAATGGGTTTCCTCAATGGGGAGGTCTAGTGGTACCATTTGAATTTTAAGTAAATATTCCACCTCTAATGGCGGCTCATTAGGGAATAAATCTGGTTTAATGGATCACGCACTTTCCATTAACCGATATCAATGAAATTGGGTAAACAGATTTTTTAACTCTTTGATCATTATTGAACATGTCAGCTCCATTATAAAAACGATACATCAAGAAAACACTTTATAAAATCCAGACAGATCAATTAAAATACTACCTAACCAAACATGTATACAAAATTTTCGCGGCACTAAACGTTGGCTACAACAAAACGGATTGGAAACCACTTAACATTAAATGTACGGAAACCAACCTGTGGAAATAACAGTACCTTGATAGGTTCGCTCCAAACGCACTCCATGCGCAAATGAGCATCCTCAGGAATTTCATATACTTCGCATTTTGGTGAATTCACCATCTACATCAAATACAAAAAGTTATTTTTGACCGAGTTCAAAAAATGCAGGAGGTTCTCAATTCGACTGTTTTTTTTTGTATGTATGTTACGCTATAACTTCGGTATTTGTGAACCGATTTTCATGATTCTTACGTACCTCCATAGTGATTCCATTTAATTTTGAAAAAAAAAAAAATGATCTACCTCTAAGGGTGGCTGTTTACGCATGAAGATTCATTTTTATAAATAGCGCCTAAATTTTATTATAAGGAGCAATTATTTTAATGGTTGATTTTGCTATTCTTCAATTCAAGGCGTTTTTCTCTCTCAATATACTTTGAGTAGTGAGAACCGACTTTTATTATCTCCTGTGTCAAGTCCCGTATAGTGGCGAACTAATTCAATAAAACTTGGTAATAATATGTAATTCCACGTAATTTTGAGGTTGGTTTTTTTTAGTACTCTGTACTGTGATTATACGGAACGTGTTCGGATCTGAGGGGCACTGCCACTGCGCCCGTCACCCTGAAACGTAAGTTGACAAGTCCCATGTGCCTATAATTTCACCAGCACCATTATCCCTCAAAACCGTAACACAGTAATGCCGACATTACTGCTTGGCGACAAAAATAGGTAAAGTGGCAGTACTTCCCTGGACAAACTCTTCCACAAGGAGCTCTACTGCTATTAAAAACGTACATGTAAAAAAGTACGTTAGACATTTTACCTTTCCAGGATAAATAAGTAAACCAATTGGCATTCGTTATCCAGGGACAGAGTAAAAGCAACTCTAAATTTACGAATTTTAAGAAACCTTATTGATAGAATAAAGCAACAGAAGTCGAGAACGGTTTTTATTCAGTATGTGTTTTATTATATTTGTCTAACAATAACCAATTTTATACAATACCTGAATATGTTTACCCCACGCGAAAAGGGGACTTTAGGGGACTTTTCTTCTTAAGTGGATTTTATTTCGCACGTGTATCGACCGGGTTTAAGATTTTCCATTTCTCTGGCGACACAGGCTAAAAGAGCAAGCGCCACTATTAATATTAATACAGATACACCTGCGGAGCAACATCCTGACTTAAGGAAAACGTTGTAGATAAAACGTATATATACCGTTTGTTTTTTTGCGACCACTTCTTTCTTTGCATTAGACAGAAGGAAATTATTTTCTTTAGTCAGATTCCATTTCATTGCGTCATTGTAAACAAAGCAATTTAATAAATACCGTGAAACGAAATTCTTAAACATATTTACTAAAACGCAATGGCGTTTGCCCATATAAATTTTTGTTGACTTAATCTGTATGCATCTGTTTAAGAAAAAATTGTGAAAATATAGGGTTGAAATTCCTGAACAAATTTCAGAAAGGGGATAGTTCAGAGGAAAATATTTTTTATAAGGTATCTGTAGCGAATCGCTACAAATCTCTTTGTATATATTTTATAATATAGTCTGTTTTACACTTAGTTTTATATTTAAATTCTAAATAATAGATGTGTTTGTTTTTGGCGACTTTTTTTTGCTTTGATAGCGACGACGTGTTTTCTAGTAAATTATTAAAAGCTGTAAGTACATTTGCTTGGCCTTGCTCACTCGTTGTTAGCACCCACCCTTTAACCCATATACATTATAGATACAGTCCACTACAGTACCTATGGTCAAAAGGCATGAAGTTAAGCCACAACAAAAGAATACTGAGTTCGTACACGCCAAGCACTGATAATCGATTTTTTTTGTCGGTTTTACCATTTTCTCGCGTGGCTATTGGGGAAGGAACTATGTACTTTATTTCGTGTAATAAAGATCGAATCAGTACATTTGGTATTACGCACGAGAACTAATTCAGAATCTATACAATCTCGAGTGGCTTGGGTTGATCGCGCATAACAATAGAAGTGTTGAACCAATCATTTAAAAGAAATATATAGGAAAATTGAGAATATACACTGATTTATTATATGGTGTGAAAACTCGATTCCTAAACATTTTCACGATAGAAAAAACACAAACTCACCTTGAAATTTTAGAAGAAAACCTATCATTCAATGGGTACTTTAGATATATATATATATATATATACTAGCCCCCAGCGATTATTATTTGTTCCCAAATGTGAAAAAAGAATTACGTGGGAAAAAATTTCGCGACGACGGAGAGGTTAAGGCAGCAATTTTAGCTCATTTTGAGAGCAAAGAGAAAAAATATTTTTTCGATGGCATAGAAAAGCTAATTTCGAAATCTAAAAAATGTATTGAGCTCAAAGGTAATTATATTGAAAAGGAAAAATAGCCTTATTGTTTTATATTATTTACAACCCTTCCATTCCGCGGACTTTTGGACCTCCCCTCGTACATCGAAATTTGTAAAAGTATGAAATTATACCAAATACCCGGTTAAAACCAGGGCGGATTGATTTGGTTATAACACACGGGCAGTGGGCCAACTCTGCGTAAGCCGCATTTTTTTAAAAAGAATCTGTTTACTCCACATTACGCATGTAATACTGTCCTACCTGGAACTAACAATATTGATAAGTGCAAGTTTGTTTACGGAAGTGCGTGTTCGTGCGTGGTTTAGAATCAATCACTTAAAAGGGTAGGCTCACTCATGTGTTACCTATAGCATAGTGTATAAAAAGCCGTGGTAGTCTAAGGGTTTGAAATACCGCCTATCAAGCAGATCAATCCCGTCGCGCACTTCTGAGTTTAATGGAATATATGTGCGAAATTTAAAATTTACCATGTGCTTTTCAGTGAAGGAGGACATCGTGATGAAACTTTTTCTTTTTTATGATACTAAGTATAACAGTTGCAGTGCCACTCAGAGCTTTAAATCTCAAGGATCTGCGAGGCACTGCCACTATGCCCGCCGCCCTGAGATGTAATTTGACAAGTCCTATGTGCCTGTAATTTCACCAGCACCAAAACCTTTCTAATTTGGAAAACAGTAATGATCACATTACTCTTTGGCGGCAGAAATAGGTAAGGTGGCAGTACTTCCCTGGACGAAATCTTTCACAAGGAGCTCTAATGCTAATAATTTAGAAACATCTAATTTAGAATAATTGATTTCCCAAGTCGGCTCTACAGTGAATCTAACCATGGACTTCTTTAGCCAGTATCGTCAGTTCAAATTGTTGGGATAATAAACTTAAAAAAATGCCGAAAGGAGACAGTTTGTATTTGAGCGTGGTGGGAAAGAATAATCGCCATGAAATTTATGTTTTTTGATCCAAGGAAAACAAATTTAGAAAAGCATTGACTTACAATTATATGGACGTCGGGTCCGCGCTAAAAAGTGTCCGCACTTGTAAGGCGCTAAAATCGTATACAGAGCGCCAAACTCCGCTTTAGTCTTCATTTGTTCTACTGACAGCGCGATACTGCGATGACATTACAATTTAAATTTCGAATAGGTTGACTTGGGACATTTTTTTCGTGGTTTTTGTATTAGACCCGTCGTCCATTTATTTGTAAGTCAATGTAGAAAAGCAATTGTTTGTTTAGTATATTATTCCTTTATCAGGTAGGCGAACTGTTCTATAAGTCGCACGACTCGCTGAGCAAGTTGATGGAGGTGTCATGTCCTGAGTCGGACCAGATAGTGGAGGTGTTGAAGACGTGCACCGGAGTTTACGGTGCTAGGATGACTGGCGGGGGATTCGGCGGGTGCGTCGTGTCTTTGGTAACGAAACCACGTTGCTCTCTTTTTGATATTTCTGTATTTTTTTTTAATAAAAATAAGTGCTCATTTGACCTCCATCTCACCTGATGGAAAGTGACGATGAGGTCGACCATGTAGCAAGCACATGCAAGTATGTGTATGCTACATCGTAGCATGTAGCATGTAGTTCGTAGTAAGTAGTTCGTAGTGATATAGCTATGCATAACACCTTTTTTTTTTGACTATGTACATGTGACAATAAATACAAATGCACACCCAAGTAATGCCTTTTCGCTCTCGCCTTGAAAAGGTCCAAGTTATTGCGTTTGGAGGATAAGTAGTAAGTAGCAGGCAGGGAATTCCACAACCTAGCTGCTTACCAAGAGCGTAGCGAGACGCAAAACAACTTTACTGCTCAGCGAGACACACAACCTTTCACCTCACAAAATGGTCGACGAAAGACAAACAGTTGAACTATATCAATCAGATCTAATAAACAAAATTAGTTATCGTTGTCAATTTAATGTGGACAATAATAACAATAAAACGTACCAACGGATTTATATTACATAAATAATGTGCGACAAATCGCGTAGTTGAACGTGGTATTGCTTTTTTTATCGAAAGATAAAGTTAGGTGCACCACAGTTCATCGTCGAGTTCGAATTTCAAAAACCTTTACTACGCTAGCGGTTGTAAAGCGGCGTTAAAGGTTGTAAATTCTTTCACTACGACGACGGGAATACGTCTTGTCTCATAATAATATGACTGAAGCCAAAGAGGCTGTCAAAAATGTTGTTAATCGAAATTGATTTTGAAATGATTTTTTCCATTGCGATCCAACAAGTTGCTTCAAAGCAAGAAATTGTGCATCCCTACTTATTAAGCAATAAGGAGTAAGTCAATACATTTTTTAATAATGTTAAGTGACGGGACGAGCAATTCGTGTGCCTAATGGTAAGCTACACGCCTGTCCGTAACAGTTGCAGTGCCACTGCGCCCTTCAATCGCTAAAATGTGAGGGGCACTGCCACTGCACACCTCACCCCGAGACATAAGTTGACAAGTCCCATGTGCCTGTAATTTCACCACTTTTGTACTTGCGTGCGAAGTGGATGCATGTGCTTGTGTGTTGTTTGTGTGTGTTGTGGTTGTGGTATTTGAATATGTGCCCATGTGACGTATATATGTAAATATTTAAATAATAACAATAGTGTGAACTAAAATGCACAATTCAATGTACAATTTAATTCCACTCCTTATGGACGTCTTATTTAAACGCTCATGCCAGTTTAAAAAGTTATTTATATATTGATGTATTTTGGTTTAATTGATGGATACATTGCCGAGAATATATCCAACATCGCGTTAATAATAACCGTATTTCGAAAGCCTAAATGATCAAAGAGGCATTTCGCAAATTATGGTTCACGGTCGCTTAACTTGATAGAAAGCACACTTACTCTAAAGTCAAATTGCCGATTATAGGTTATATGAATTTAGGGATTATTTACATTTTAAGGCTTTCGTGGTTATTTATCAACACTCAAGTATCGGGATGAATAAGTCGTGCGCCTAGTGGTATACGACATACCTACTAAAGTTGCTATGCCCACAGACGAAAGAATGGAAGCCTCGGTAACTATAAAAACCGCAGTCGCCAAAACTCACACATTCACAATTTAAAACACTATGAAATATTGATAATAATTAAAAAAAAAACACATTCTGGATTGTTAATATAATTTATACTTTACTCTGTTGGTTACACCCTTCAGTGTTCTATACCATCAATACCTATTATTGCAAGTTTCAACGTTTTGATTGTGATTGTGAAGGTACTGCCATCTAGCGGTTAATAGCTGAATGACGACGAATTTCAGAAGTTTATTTAGTTCTCCAAATAGATAATATTATAAGTGCGACTATAATTTTTGAGCTAAATACGGCATATTTCTACGATTTTCGAGGTTTTGAATGAGATAATTCACACGATCATGAAGAAAAATCGCTGAATGAAAATGGCGGATTGAGTGAGTGAGTCAAGTTTGTGCAATTCCTCGAGCTGTTGACACACGTGACAGGCAAACTAAGCACTTCTACTGTATTTATTGCCTTCAACCTCAGAGGCACTGCCACTGTATCAGTCACCGTGTGATATAACTTGACAATGTGCCTGTAATATGGTCGTATTGGTTGTAGCACTCTGCTCTGGACGAACTCTTTTACAAGGCTCTACTGCTACTAGCTACAGATTATCTTACTATGGTATGACCATGGAGGGTGTAACCGTTCAGAAATATCGGGAAAATACAATAAATAAATAAAATACAATTTACCTGTTATTAGGGAATTGTGATCCTGAATTGATGTTTAATGCATAATTTAAGTTTTATTTTTTCTTACAGGTAAATAAAAAACATGTAGAAGAAGTGAAAAAGAACATCATGTCGCACTATAAAGGTAATCCAACATTCTTCATCTGTCAGCCAAGTGACGGCGCAAGGATTTTGAAACTATAAGACAAAATGTCTTTCGCAATCCGGATTGCGATTAGTCAATAGTTATTGTTAGCTTAAAAAATTGTGTGCAATTTGAATTTATAAATGTTATAATAAAATTATATGCAGAACGTAATTGTGATTTTTGAAATGTAACACACACATTGCAAATTATTATTGAACATCCGTAGAAAACCACACATACCATTTTTCAGTCAAATTAGAGCAACATTTTTATCAACCGCCAAGAAAGTTTGTATGACAGCCGTATTGAGAAATGACTAAAAGTGATTTTTGACCGAAAATTATTATTAAACACTCACCGAGACCCGAACAGGCGAATTAGGGCAAATTTTTATCTGCCGCCACAAAAGTTTGTATGGCAGCCATATTGAAAAATTGCGAAAAATATGTTTGGATTGCAAATTATTCATCGTAAAGAATTAGATGTAAATGCATTCTGCATTCCCTTGATTGTCGTCTCTTCCAGTGACGGTAAGCTAGTAACAACTTGACTGCTTCGTCCAACTCCATGATTAATACTGACTGACTTCGAACAAACGTTCGCGTGTCGAATGCTTACTCAGACGCGACATATTATTCATGATTCGCGGCGAATTAGCTTCTTTTGGCCAAAGCTTCAATAGATTCAAACGTGCAAAAAACACGGTACAAACGAGCTTCCACGGAGCCGTATAGGCGCGTTCGTAAAATACGCGTCGTCTGCGCGCTGTGTGCACAGGCTCTTATGTTGTCACGATGGAATAATGATAGAAACGCTCAGTCTACATGAATTTAGTAGGAGTAGAGCTTCCAGTGAAAGAGTTCGTCCAGGGAAGTACTGCCACCATTTCTGCCGCTAAGCAGTAATGCGAGCGTTACTGTGTTCCGGTTTTGAAGGGTAAGGGTGTTGGTGAAATTACAAGCACATGGGACATGTCAGCTTATGTCTCAGGGTGAAGGGCGCACTGGCAGTGCCTCTCAGATCTTTGCGATTTAAAGCTCTGAGGATACTGCAATTGTTATGGACAGGCGTGAAGCTTACCATCAGGCGCACGAATTGTTCGTCCCGTCACTTGATATTATAAATAGAAAAAGATTGTAGAAGGAATAAATAAGAAAGCAGGGAAAAGAAGAAGAAAGGCGCTAAAGGGCCTTTACTCTTTATGCAGTTAGGTTTTCACGACTGAAGGACACGTCTTTTCTCTTCAGGAATTTTGTAAGGAGTTGCGACGGAACGAAGCAAAGTCAAGAATGACAAAGGAAAAGAATTAAAGAACGATTCAAATTTCAGAAGTAAGTGGCCAGGAACCAGAGAAAAGGGCAAAATAATAAAAATGCACCATATTTAGCTTCGACTGAAATATAGTTGAACACAAGAGTAATGAACCATGCTTTATTGGAAATATTAATTGATTTTTATATATAATAGGGGTTAAAGTATGAAATTGCCGATTTGTACTGAAAGTCTAAATTGTTTATTTTTTAAATTTTTAACAAATTTATTTAATCAAAATAGTTGCCATTATTATCTATACATTGCTGCCATCTAATGGGAAGGTTATTAATGCCTTTGCGATAGAACTCCGACGATCTAGACTGCACAAACTGTGTGAAAGCATTTTGTACTGCCTCCTGGGAAGAAAACTTCTTGTCACGTAGATAATTGTCCAAATCACGAAAAAAATGGTAGTCCGTTGGAGCAAGGTCTGGTGAATACGGAGGATGACGAATGGTTTCTAACTGCAGTTCCTGAAGGGTCAAAATGGTTTCTCGTGCTGTGTGAGGTCTCGCGTTGTCGTGGAGCAATAATGGTGAAGATCGATTCATGAGACGGGGCTGTTTTACTGCTAGTTTTGTCAACATGGTTCGGAGTTCGGCACAATAGACATCTGCCGTTATTGCTTGACCAGATCGGAGAAAACTATAGTGAATAACACCATGCTGAGACCACCAAACAGTTACCATTACCTTTTTATTGGTAAGTTTTGCTTTAGGACACTGTTGTGGCATTTGACCTGGGGTCAGCCATTGCATTTTTCTTTTCCGGTTATCATAAAGAATCCACTTTTCATCACATGTTACAATTCGATCCAATATTCCTTCATTTCTGTACCGGTTCAACAAGGCAACACAAGTTTCAACACGCGTTTCTTTCTGCAGATCAGTCAAATCATGAGGCACCCATTTTTCGTATTTTTTTATTTTATTGATTTAATAATAATAATAATAATAATTTGTTTATTTTCTCCCACAATAAATTTAAAGTAATGGAACAGAGCGTACATATTAAACATTGTGAGAGACAGGAGCCTAAACTAGGTAAGACCTGTATCTTAGGCCTCCTGGTCTCCACCTCTTGGTTGAACAATTCTGTACCTAAAATTTCCAATATACATGGTAAGGGATTAGTTTAACAAATTTATAGAATATAGAAGAAAATATAATCTAATAGAGTGTGGTTGCGTGTGTGTATGTGTTTGCGTTTATGTATGTGTGTGTGTGAGGAGTGCATGTGAGTGTGTGTGTTGTATGTATTTAGTGTGGGTGTGTATGTGGTGTGTAAGTGTGCATGTGTGTGAGTAAATGCGTGGGATGAATGGATGTGCGTACTTGAGGCCTTTATCGCTTGTTACGACATGGTTAAAAGTTTTTCAGTTTCGTCGTAAGTTTTAGTAACTAACCAAGTAACAACTGTATCTTTACATTTATATTTTACCATACTGTATATATTAAGACTTTTGTTTAAAAGGTTGTACAGTCTAGGTCCCTGATGGCAAAAGAATCTATGTGCAAAGGATGTGTTAAATAGTTTTGGGTCGCATACCATATAATGCCTCCTCCTATGTGCGTTTGGATGATGAGCATTAAATATGATCTTCCCATGTTGTCTTAGCACCGTGGCAAGAACATATATTTGTCTGACCGAGAGTAACTTTGTGTCGCGGTATAAGCTAATCGTGGAGTATAGACGTGGTTTAGAAAGGCTAACTTTTAGGATTAGCCTTTGTACTCTCTCCAATTGCAACATATGGGTTTTTGCCGCACCTCCCCATGAGGAAATACCATACGATAGGATCGATTGACATAGCGATAGATAAACAGATTTAAACAATTTAAAATCCAACACATGTCTTAGTTTTTTAAAGATGTATATGAGTTTACGGAGTCTTTGAGTGAGGCTTGTGATGTGCTCTTTGAAGGAGAGGAGGTAATCAATAGTGATACCTAAGTATTTAATATTTAGGGTTTTTTCAATGTACGCGCAGGTACATATGGTGGAGCTCCAGTTAGAGCAAGAATGTGCCCGAATGTTATAGCTGAAAGTTAAGGATTGTTGACCACCGACACAAAATGCAATGTACTTAGTTTTCTCGGTGTTTAGAGTTAAATAGTTAGCTGCAAGCCAATTTCTTACTATATTAAACCCTTCCTGCGCACAGTCAAAGACGCCCTCCCAAGTATCATGGTAGAATGTCAATGTGGTGTCATCTGCATATGAAATAATTTTGCAGTTTCTAAGTTTCATTTGACACAGTTCATTAATGTAACAGAGAAAAAGGGTAGGACCGACAGTGCTACCTTGAGGCACTCCGTAATAGACGTTTGCATCCTGACTAAGCACTGAATCAATTTTTACTCTCTGAGTTCTATCTTCGAGGTAGCTGCGTATAAGAGAAAGTTGTGTTCCTCTTATACCCAGCGCCTCAAGTTTATCGATGAGAATGGGAAAAGAAACAGTGTCGAACGCCTTTGCCAAATCTAAGAATATTGTTATACATTTTTTTTTATTATCTATTTTTTGAATTACAAAGTCTGTGAAGCTATGTATTGCATCCTCAGCCGATCTGCCTGCCCTAAAACCGAACTGGGATTCAGAAAGTAAGTTTTTTGCCTCTAAAAAGTTGTTAATTCTTTTGTTCATTATTTTTTCAAAGACCTTAGATGTAGCTGTCAATAGAGAAATCGGTCTATAGTTTGTAATGCAGTCTCTATTCCCACTCTTGTAGACAGGCACCACAATCGACTTCTTCAACGCTCCTGGAAATACCCCGTCATTCAATGATTTATTAATTAAAACGGTAAGTACAGGCGCTACTACCTCCTTAATAGCTTTAAGGGTGTGAGCAGAGATGTCATCCCATCCGACTGCACTGTCAGATTTTAGAGACATAATTGTACTCTCGACCTCTTCACTAGTAGTCTCCATTAGGACAAAAGAGTCAGAGAGTGGTACCTGTGAACAAATGTAGGTAGATGAAATATGCTGATGAGTGTGAATTTTGCTAGCCAATTCCGCACCAATACCAGCGAAAAAGTCATTAATTTCATTGGCAGATTGGAGTTCTGTGGGTTTAATATTTAACAGTTCATGTAAGGGATCTTTTTGTTTATTTAGATTTGTTATATTTTTTATTGTTCTCCATAGTTTTTTATTGTTATTTTTAGATGCAGAGAGCTCAGTTTTTTCATATTGTTGTTTACATTTTCTAATGATATTGTTACAGAAATTCCTGTACCTTTTGTATGTTATTCCTAGTATTGTGTTATTTGGGTCCTGTCTGACTTTAATATGCATCCGATCCCTATTCTTTATACATTTCAAAAGACCTGTGGTTATCCAAGGTTTTAAAGTAATTCTGTTTCGAGGTAGTTTTACGTATATAGTATTGCGTAATATAATATTTTGTGTATACTGAATGAAAATGTTAACAGCCTCATCTAAGTTATCTGTAGTGTATATAGAGCTGAAATCGAGTTTACGTACTTCATCTATTATCTTGTCAAGGTTAATTTTTTTTTTAAAGTTGTATCTATCACAGTTAGTATTATATTTGTTTTTTACACAACATAAAACAGCTTGGTGGTCAGTGATTGACGTTAGCAATACACAGGTCGATGTAGCTAAATTGGTTTTAATAATGACGTGATCAAGGCAGTTGGTCAGGCGAGTAGGATGATTATGTGCCGGTAACATTCCGTGGAATGCCAAGGTATCAAGATATTTATTTGCGTTGTCGTTTGTATGACTGATGTTAATATTTATGTCGCCTACCAATATTATATTTTTGAAGGACGATAGTTGAGTTAATAAAGTGTTTAATGATTCCAAGAAAGGGCCCAGGTTTTTAAAGCAGCAGGGTCTGTATATGGCAATAATTATTGTTTCTGTTCCGATTTTCACTAACAGACAATTTGCCTCAAACAGTCGTGATTCTTCAACTGTATGTGTGAAGTTGTTTTTTATAAAAACAGTAATTCCATCATTTTGGTTAAAATTGATCTGAGTGCTGTAGTTTGTATAACCACGGATGGTAGGAAGAACAGAAGTGTACTGAAGCCAGCACTCCGTCAATACAACGATGTCACATTCAAACTTTAATCGTGATAAAAGTATAGGTATGCTGGGGAAATTTTTATTTATACTTCTAATGTTTTGTTGTAAGATTTTTATATGTGAGGTTAGTTTTGGTATATGTGTTTTACAGTGTTCCGGCTCACATACAAATGATTTACTTATTGTTAGATTATCTATGTAGTCTATGAGTTGATTGTTATCTGCGAATTTTATTTGAAGGTAATAAATAACGATCGAGTAATGAGATAAATAAATTACATAAATAACGACATGTCTCGCCTACAAGTACTATATCTGCAAATTTTATGAGTTTGTGTTTTGTGTTAGGTAATGTTTTATAACGTAGTGTGTAAAATTTTTTTTTTTTGTGGTTGTGTATGTGTTGATTAAAAAGGTGTGTAGTTAGTATTACATAAAGTGCGGTTGAAATTATTGTTAAACAACTGAAGTAAGTAAATACAATCAAAAGTAATCTATTGAAATGAAAAGAACAGAGCAATACGTAAAATAGTCACTGTTGTTTCTGCAAATTTTGTAAGTCTTGTTCGTTTTTCAATTTAATTGACGGTGCACCTTCTGTTTTACGTAAATATACTGTAGTTGGAGTAGCCCAGCAGTATTTAATGTTGTTGAGAGTGCAATATTCACGAGCTAGGAAATGAAGCTTTTTTATTCTCGGTGTTAGATAGCTTGACACGTAGATTTGATTCGTTGGGCCTCCTGTTTTTAAGTGAGAGGTATTCAATTTCGAAGCACTGTTTAATGTATTGAATGTTTTTACAGAGCTTATTATTTGTTCCTTTAGTAAAACTGACGACAGTTCCACAATAATCGGTCTGTTTTTATCGGATTTAGATTGACCTCTGTGTATGTTTTTTATTTCTGAAACGCTGAGGGGCACCTGAAGAGTCTTTCCGAGGTTCAGAGCTATGTTACACATATCTGAAGTTGTTTCCCCGTTTGCCATCGGTACATTACGAATCTCGATTGACGAATTATGAGATTTTATTTCGAGAAAATCAATTTTTTTCTCCAGCATTTGTATATAGGCACGGTCGTTTTTTTTTTCTTGTTCTAATTTTACCAATTTATTTTTCATGTCTTCATATTGCTTGGAAATAAAATCGAGTGAGATAAAAATACTCTCATTTTGCTCTTTAATTGTTTTGACAGTTTGCAAAACGGTATCATTTTTCGCATCTTGTTGTTTTGTCCAGTTAGTGAACATGAATTCCATTTTATTCATATAGAATTCCAAATCATCTCCCTGTTTGCGTTTTTGTGGGCGCCTGCCCGCAGTAGACCCCTCAGTAAGATCAGGGGAAGAGTTAGAGTGACTCATATTTGATTCATATGCCTGATTTTGTTGATTAGGAGGTGTTCTTCGTAGTGGCATCACAAAAACTTGATAGCTGTAGGCCTATTTGCTCGAGTTCAACTGCCGACGGCGCCTCTGTCCCTGGAGAGCGAGATAGGCTTCCCGAGAGAAAGAGAAAGCACCGCTGCAAGTGTACGCCCACCAAAAACCTGCTCAAGCGCCGGCAGGCGTGGTTGATATAAACCAATAGTGATGTGGCAGAAGCATAGATGCAATTCGATATTTGGGCAGGCACGTTAAAACTATAGTGTTTTCACTCACTGACCTGTTCCTGTCTCACTTTTTTTTTCTTATTCTGCACTCCTGCAGTCGCTGCGACCCTGGTACTTGATCGGAATAATATGCTCAAATATTTTTAAACGAAAATTTGAAAAATAACCAATTTAGGGTTTTGGTAGACACGTCCGTGCACTGCGGAGTCCAAGAGGGGAGGGGATTTGACGCAAGTGAGTCAATATTGTGGGTAAGGTAACGTTAAACCATGCCGCTAATTCCTGGGTAGTTTGACTAGGATCGGCTTCCACTATCTCTCTTAATTCATCGTTATTCACCTGTGTGGGCGGTCTTCCTCGTGGCTCGTTCTTTAAGTCGAAATTTCCATCACGAAAGCGTTTAAACCAAAATCGCACGGTGCGTTCATTAGTAGACCCCTCTCCAAACGCAGCATTAATATTGCGGGCTGTTTCTGCTGCGTTAGTTCCGCGTCGGAACTCGTATTCAAAAATCACTCGAATTTTCGCAGTATCCATCTTTCTTGTCTAAATTGAATAACAAAAACAATTGAAAGTCGATATTCAAATGTTTCAAAAATAAAAAAAAAAATCACAGAAACCATTTGAAAAAAGTTTCATTCGAAAACCTCAAACCATGAAGATTCTATGAAAATTCAAAGAACCTATTGCAATAAAACGGCAATTTCATACTTTAACCCCTAATATTATTATGTCGAATTTAGTACAACTTCACTTTAAGAAATAATAAAGAGTTGGGCAGATGCATACATACAAATGAAAAAAGTCGTTTAAGGCGAATCACTGGAGGAGAAGCGGGGTAAACTATGTTGCAATTTAACAGTAAACACCTAAACCTTCTCCTTTTTTAAAGTCGGTTAAAAAGGTGGGTGACGATGAGAGGTCGCATAGTCACAATGTATCATTATCTAAAAGCTATATTTACTATGCAAATCATAAACAATATACCGTAACTCTGACGTAATAGTTCACAAACATGAGTTGCCGTCATGTAATTATACGCACGATTTCGGATATTTCCCAATATGTCATTATAATGTATTAACATTGAAATAAGGTTAAACACAGACGTTACCTACTAAAACCATTCAAATATTTTAAAATGAAATCACATCTGTTCCACTGTTGTACTCGGCTTTTCTCTACGGGTACGAAGTATTGTAGTATTTTTGGGGTACTGGTATGTATTTTTTATCTACTTGTCAGAAAGTGTCATGTATTTTTCTGGCTCAGACCTTCACCATGTATGTCGAATAATGTTCATTGTTCATATAATATTTATCGCTTGTTTTGACAGCGGTCATTAGTGAGTAGTAGCCCCGTGGAAGAGCGATGGTGTCATAATTAAGATCGACGGTTGCAATCACTGTGACGTCATACTTATAAGTGAATAAAAAATAAAAATCATTTTCAGACATAGTCCTTACAAGTTAGCAACATAAGATGCATTTATAAGTCTTTATTTATAAGGCTTTGAGAACATGTCAGCCCCATTACAAAAACGGTACATCGAAAAAGACTTAATAAAATCCAGTCAGATCATTGACTTACAAATAAATGGACGACGGGCTTAATACAAAAACCACGAAAAAAATGTCCCAAGTCAACCTATTTAAACGTAGTGACATGTCGAGGAATATGAAAAAGCTAAAACGTTGAATTTAAATTGTAATGTCATCGCAGTACTGTCTAATTTTGCTTGCTTCGCTGTCAGTCGAACACGAAGACTAGAGCGTGAATGACTCTCTGTATACGATTTTAACTTGCGAAGTGTCTGAAGATGTACATAATTTGTTCGGACATAACCTATCAGGGCGCGGTTATTTGCACAATTTTTCAAGTATTGCTGGTACTGTACATTTAGTGTCGGGTGATTTAAATGTGTTTTGTCGGAGCCAACATGTAGTGCCGCGGAGATTTTGTATACATGCTTAGGTAGCATTTTGATTTATCTGACTCATTGACTTACAATTATATGGACGTCGGGTCCGCGCTAAAAAGTGTCCGATATTATAGGGCGTTAAAATCGTATACAGAGCGTCATTCACGCTCTAGTCTTCGTTTGTTCGACTGACAGCGAAGCAAGCAAAATTAGACAGTACTGCGATGACATTACAATTTAAATTCAACGTTTTAGCTTTTTCATATTTTTTGAAATGTCACTACGTTTAAATAGGTTGACTTGGGACATTTTTTTCGTGGTTTTTGTATTAGACCCGTCGTCCATTTATTTGTAAGTCAATGCTGTGAATATATGTTTTCAGAAGTTTGTGCCATCAGCTACGATTTTGCGCTAGTCTCACCCGTCTACGGTCCGCGATAATTATGTCGTCTTCACCCAGCAAACTACTGCAGACTAATTTAAAAAAATGCTGTGTTTTGTATGTATATAACAGATTTGTATATAACAGAGTTAATTATGCTACTACGCGTCTGGGCAGCGCACGTTTCTCGCCTTAAAGTTGAATGTTGAATAATTCAAAGCAGTCACGAGAGATTAGTGTACACTCTGTTGCTTCTTGAGGGCAATAAACTCTGCTTTAGAAGATATAAATTCATCAACTTCATCAACAAGTCATACTTGGTAAAGAATTTTGAAATTACGCAGTACACATAAATTAAATGAGTAGTCCACTAGTAAACTACGTTATGTGCGTGGTTAAAAATGCTATATACTAAAAAAAAAATTATTGTTCCGAAAACGAATATTTAAATGGTACTTTTTAGTTATCCGAAAATTGCGATATAAGTAAAAGGGATAAACAATATGAAAAAATAAAATCACAGTATTAAACTTTTTGAAATTTTTATTGAATTGATATTCAATTATTTTTTGTGAAATTACTCCACTAGTTTGTTGTAATCATTAATACAAAGATCGAACACCCAGAAAAAATTCCTTCTATCCGGCTGGATTCGAACCGACGTCTTCTTGCATACCGTGCCAGACGCTATACCAACTAAGCCACGGAACGAACCAACGGACCCAACGAATTTTTCTATGTGATTGCGTCGTGTCTTTGTATTTGGTTTTTCAACGACTTTATAGTCGTAGCGCCATCTATGAGAAATCTATGAAAGATTTATCACCCAGTTAGTACCTTTACAGCTATTAGTCCTGGCGAGAGATGTCGCTATTCACTGTATTTTAAATTCAATGTATCTTCATTATTTGTCATTTCTTCTTCTTCGGTCACATTTGATTGTACTTGCCCGATATGAGTATAATATTCAAGAATTTCAGCAAGTTTTTAATAAATGAACACATCTCGGATGACAAAATAATAAATACCAAACAAAATAACGGATTTTGCACGAGTTTACGCTCAATAGAACAGCGTTTGCAGGTTGACGACAAAATGGCGACTGTTGAAAGTGTAAAGCTAAGAAAGATAGCGACCTTTGCAAGAGTAGTCGATATTTGGCATTGATTTGTTCAAAACATACCAAGTTTTGGCACTGTATTGTTGAAGTATTTGATATTATTTAAAATACTGATCCATTTCACGTCATTAACTAATAATAATCTCAGTACAGAGTACTAAAAAAACCGACCTCAAAAGTACGTGGAATTCTACTCAAAGTATATTGAGAGAAAAACGCCTTGAATTGGAGAAATAGCAAAATCAACCATTAAAGTAATTGTTCGTAAATTAAAGTTAGGCGCTATTTTTAAAAATGAATCTTCATGCGTGAACACCCACCCTTCGAGGTGGATGATTTTCTTCAAAATGAAATGGGACCACTATGGAAGTACCCCCTTTCCAACAAAAAAAAAATCATGAAAATCGGTTCAAAATACCGGAGTTATCGCGTAATATACATACAAAAAAAAAAAGGAAAAAAAAAGGAACGTATAGTCGAATTGAGAATTTTTTGAAGTCGGTTAAAAATCATTAAAAATGTCACCTAGCGCTATTTGCAAGTGGACAACTCAAATACTGAGCGTAATGATTGCGGCGTTTTGTGAGTTTACTCGTTTTGATGCAGGAAATCGTTGAAAATTCGGATGCGTTCGACTTTATTGTTGCGGGGGACGACATCCAGCCAATTTCCATAATTTTCCAAGCTTTTTGAGACGATGGGTGATTGTAGAATGATCTACATTAAAGTCGTGGGCCAACATCTTTTTTATGCTACCGAGTGGCAGTACGAACAAGTTGTGCATCTGGTGGTAATCGACACGCCTATCTATAATTGCTGTGTCACTCTGAGTTTTAAATCGCAAAGTGAGTCGACAAGTCGCATGTGCCTGTAATTTCACCAGCATAATTACCCGTCGAAACCGGAATGCAACAATACATTCACATTACTGTTTGGCGGCTGAAATAGGTAAGTTGGCAGTATTTCCCAGGTTGAACTCTTTCACAAGGAGCGCTACTGCTACTAACATATTTAACATTTTCGTTATCAATGTGTTGTGCCCAAAAGGTCGTCCAAAATTGGTTGGTCTTTGAATTTTATGGTCGATCGATTTGAACTTCTGAATCATTGTTATTAATAAGAACGGACACAAAGAAATATTCCTTCTATCTGACAGGACTTGAAACTGGGCTACCGCTCAACCAACTGGGCTACAGATGAAGTCAGCAAATCTTACGAATTTTTCTGTGTATTTGTGACGACACCTGTGATAGACTTTTCTCCATTGTTATTTCGACAAAAAACTCCGTCGTGATTTCAATGCTTTGCTACATTTAGACTTTCGCGGTGGTAGAGCAATTATGATACGCATTTTCCTTAACTGAAAACATGGTATTTAGAGAATATTTTGTGATATATAAATATTTTCCACTACACATATTATTAATTATAATATTTTGAATTTTTATATTTATAATAATTTTAATATAATAATTTCATAATCGTAAGATGAAAGGAAAAACCTGTCCGAAGAAAAAAAATAATTAGTTACGTAAATCGGTCTTTATATCGTCGGCATTTAAAAACCTTTTTTCTACCCCTGTACTTTATTCAATAGGTCAATTATAATTTCATAACTCAATTTTTTTCAAAGCCAAAATTCTATTCTCTATGGGACTCGCTATCGAACTGAAAATTTTTTTATATTATAGTTATGTAAATAGAACTATAACTAGTTTCATAAAAATAACGGCGTATTTTAGAAAATTAAAAGTGTGTCCGTTACTATATATTTCGCACCTTTACAATGAAAGAAACCCAATTAAAAAAATTAATAAAATGAGTTTATACCGTAAAACGACTTTAAAAAATCATTGTTCACAAGGTTGTTAATCTGAAATTGATTCATATCCAGAGACCCATATAGTCTCTTTCATGTTTAACCGACTTCAAAAAAAGGAGGAGGTTCTCAATTCGACTGTACCTTTTTTTTGTATGTATGTTACGCGATAACTCCGATTTTCATGATTCCTTTTTGTTGTTGGAAAGAGGGTACCTCCATAGTAGTCCCATTTAATTTTAAGCAAAATCATCCACCTTTAAGAGTGGCAGTTGACGCATGAAGATTCATTTTTATAAATAGCGCCTAAATTTTACTATATAAGGAGCAATTATTTTAATGGTTGATTTTGCTATTCTCTAAATCAAGGCGTTTTTCTCTCAATATACTTTGAGTAGTGAGAACCGATTTTTATTATCTCCAGTGTCAAGTTCCGTATAGTGGCGACCTAGGGGATGAATCCGGGTTTGCGCACTTTCCGGTAACCGATTTCAAAAAATCTTGGCCAATAGATGTAATTCCACGTACTTTTGAGATCGGTTTTTTAGTACTCGTACTAAGATTATGTTCTTTCAGTTTGAAAATGCCAGTACCGCGTCGAAATGTCACCGCCGCATTTAGTGTTGAATCTGCACTTACAAAGATAACACGCCGCCATTGTTGCCGAAAAATTGACGGATTAACAATTGAGCCATTTTCATTCCGTGAATCGTCATAAAATTTTTATAAACGCGACTTTATTACTTTGAGGTCATTCTTTTACAATTAAATATAATTAATCTTGAAACGGTCATAACACGTTGCTTAGCTGCTTAAAATTAAAGAGATTTAATTCTATAACATATACATAATAACAAAAAAAACAAATTAAAAAAAAGACAACAAAAAAGTTCTTTTAAAAAGTGACTTTACGGCGACTAGTTTTTGTAAATTATGTTTTTTAATTGTTACATTTAATATTATAATAATCAAAAACAGTTTTTGCAGTTGCAAAGCTGAATTTTTAAGCTGATATTTTCCGAGACTAACAAGGCACAAACTTTAGTACTTCAAGAGTTGGTTGTGAATGAAATTCCACAACTTCGACAACAACAACCCAAAAATCGAAATTTTGTATTGGGTCACTTTCATTGTAAATATGCGTTTGTGGAATTATTGCAATTCTAATTATTTTATTACAATATAGTATTTCAAAATGTTACATACCAGGTATATAGGCGTAACCATTTGACAAAAAAGACCTATTGAATAATCTCGGTACAGAGTACTAAAAAAACCGACCTCAAAAGTACGCGGAATTACGTCTATTTGCTAAGTTTCATTGAAATATTCCCTAGTTCGCCACTATACAGGACTTGATACTGGAGATAATAAAAATAGGTTCTCACTATGACACTATTCAAAGTATATCGAGGGAAATACGCCTTGAATTGGAGAAATAGCAAAATCAACTAAATAATTGCTAAAAGTAATTGCTCCTAAATTAAAGTTAGGCGCTATTTATAAAAATGAATCTTCATGCGTGAACAGCCACCCTTAGAGGTGGATGATTTCCTTCAAAATGAAATGGGACCACTATGGAAGTACCCCCTTTCCAACAAAAAAAGAATCATGAAAATCGGTTCACAAATACCGGAGTTATCGCGTAACATACATACAAAAAAAAAAGAACAAAAAAAAGAACATACAGTCGAATTGAGAACCTCCTCCTTTTTTGAAGTCGGTTAAAAACATTATAAAATACCAATATACGCTACTCAAACGCTCTAATGTCTCCTGATTGGTTAGAATATAAGCAGTACGTGACCAATCACGAATATTTCTATTCTACTCGTATCTCTTTGTGTTTTGAGTTTCGTCGCGTTTGTTTAGCTTTCGTTTGTGTTAGTTGTTGTGGAAAGTTAACAAAATAGTCTTTAAATATGGGTTGTGTTTCATTATTTAAATTTTCTCGAAGAAAAAGTATTGTATGCAATCATTACATAATTATTGAATGAATGAATGAAATGAGTAATTAGGTCTTATAATCTAGGCTATTCTTATATATTATATATTATATATTTATACTTATATATTATATTAAAACATATGAATAATAATAACGCACACACTCAACAAAGCCTTAGGGAAACCTTGTGTCGCGGGTGCCATAGACACTCACATGGACAACCACAAATTAGACTCAAACTCACGAGAGAAATAAATGTAGGTCATACAATATTTCTCCCTTTAATTATTTAATTATTTAATTATTTAATTAATTATTACTTAAATTACTTTATTTATATACGTTATTATTGTTTATATTAGTCGATCGATTATCTCTTGACATTATATTTTAAATTGTATTATTTAACAATGTACAATTAGACAATAATATAATGCAAAAGAAGACATAGTGTGATAGGCTCAAAGTGTCTGTATTTCATAGGTAAACGAACTACTATTCTACTATGGAATACTCAAATTGATTACACGATACTGCTCGTGCGTAAAACAGGCCCCCCTGAGAAGAATGAGTAAGAGACTCTAGGGAGTTTATGTTAGCAAGTATACTATATGTAAAAAGCAAGGCGTACTAATGTCCTTTAGCCGTGAAAATTGTTGCGTAAAACATTCATGATGTTGAAAAATGTTTTTAATTGTCGAGGATGATGATGATATGATGTGTTGTGGTGTACAATTTCATTCACAAACGCAATGCGCAGCATTGCACCTTTTTTTACAAGCAATAATAAAAACTTCTACGCAGAGATAATTTTCCCAATTTTCCGGCCAGTATGTTTCAGTCTAACGCGAGATCTCGAGCCGAGTGGACGTCCTTCACTTGCTCCGGGAATTTCAAAGTTGTTAAAATATTAATATTTACGAAATTTTACTGTCTGATAACTGTTATAAAAATAATATGAATTTAAGCTACTGAATTTGAATGTTGGTTGCGAACGAGTTTCTTCAACAGTGTTCGGAAACTTTTAAAAGTTTAACGCCAAACTTTGTTAGTTATGATAAAATTAATGTTTTTGGTATATAATTACGGTCTGTGTGATTAGGTGTGGTGTTTATTGACTGTGTGTATTATCTGTGAATCTAACTAATGTAGTAAATAGTAATAGTTGTTTAATTAACTTTCATACATCACAATTTACACTAGCGAAGTGAGTATAATATTTTTTAACCGATTTCTAAAAGAAAGGGGAGGTTCTGCCTATTGAGGCAAGTATTTTTTTATAACATCAACAGACGGGACGAACAAGTCGTGCGCCTGATGGTAAGCTACGCCTGTCCATAACAGTTGCAGTGGGACTCAGAGCTTTATATCGCAGAGATATGAGGGGCACTGCCACAGCGCCCATCATCCTGAGACATAAGTTGACAAGTCCCATGTGCCTGTAATTTCACCAGCAACCTTACCCTTCAAAACCGGAACACAGTAATGCTGACATTATTGCTTGGCGGCAGAAATAGGCAAGGTAAGGCACTACCCTGGACGAACTTTTTCACAAGGAGTTCTACTGCTACTCTTTTTGTGTGTGCAATTACTCCGAAATTTGTGAACCGATTGCAATGTTGCTTTTTTTGTAGGAAAGGGGATACTTTAGTAGTGGTCTCATTTAAATTTGAAGAAAATATACCACTTGTAAGTGTCGAAAATTAGGACATGGTTCCGGTTTAGAATTTCGCCCATTTCGTTAACCGTTCCATATCCGTTAAGTGTCGATCTTACCTCAGCACGAAATCAATTTTATCCCGTACTAATAGGTACGGTTCATTTTGCTTGGGTCGAGCGACAGGGACACTGGCTTTATTTCAGAATTTATTTCTTCACAAACGATATTAATGCCATTTGAAAAATGTATATCGTATACTATACGTGTTCTGTTTAGTTCAGTTAATATAAAAAAAAAATCATTGGTATATGTAAAGTAGCTATTGAACAGCGGTGTTCTTGTAAAATTTCGAAGTAAGTTTGTATTTGTTTTCTATCGTGAAAATTTTAAGGAATCGTGTTTTCAAACTGTATAGTAATCAGTGTTTAATATATATTTTATTCAAAGTTCAACTTGTTTATTGTTATGCGGCTTAGAATAATAACGCATAGAAACCTAGTCCGCACACGCTAAGTGAGGCAAATTGAAGCGCGCCCAATGGGCCTACACGAGCGGGCGGGCCTTCAGTGCTCAAGGTCAACTTGCACCGCGAACAGATCAAGAATTTTAGCTAAAAATGACGAAATGTGCGGTAAATGAGTGTAAAAATACGTCAGACAAACATAAAATAGATACTAACATCACATTCCACAAGGAAGTAACGCGTTTCAACTTGTAAATTTATATAAATATTCACTAAAACCGAAAATTACCCTACTACTAAAACTAGCCAACATGAATTTGATTTTTGCCTCACTTGTGACAGTTCGTTTGATATGAAACTATCATTCTATGCGTTATTATTCTAAGTTATGCGGGATCAACCAAAGCCATTTGAGGTTATGTCGACTCTTAACCGATTTCAATAAAACTTGGTTCATAGATAATCCATTGAAAATAAAATGTGTTGATGTCGGTTTTTGAAAATTGTAATATTATTAATCATTAGTATTCGGATCTAGGGATCTAGAGGGCTTCGGATTAGACGCCGTGGAACCCTAGCGTCTTTTCTTTAAATAACCTGATCATTCTCTTATTTAAGAGCCAGATTCTTGTCGGTGTAGCCTTCTCCACTCCTCACGGTTCATAGCCAGTTCTTTGACCTCTTTATGGCACTTCACCTTGATCTTTTTTATAAAAGTAAAACCTTATATCCTCAAGAAAAATAGGCCAATTAGAAAACCCAAAAGGCATCACAAAAGAGAACGCCGTCACGCATTTTACATACTTGTCTTCAGGGCGCAATTTCATCCGACCAATGTAGCCCCATTCCTATTGCTTAAAAGCTTTTAACGTGCGCTCTTTGTATCTTTGTAACCCTTGACGACTTCGATGGCCCAACGGTTTGCAATGTGGGGACTGGATAAGGAGGCTCCGGGATCGATTTCCGGTTGGACCAATCTGGGAAATTTTTCTAAATTAGTTCTAGTCTGAGTCTTCTGGCTGCTCGGAAGTGTTTTGGTGTTTCTCATTCTGTTCTTCTGGTGCTCATAGGAAGGTAATTCCTTAGTTTGTGAGTTATTATTATTATTATAAATAAATTAAGCTAGGCGCAACATACAACTGCAAACTCCGCCCATAAAAATGCAAATATTCCCAAACACAAACAACCCGAATCGCTCGCCTGAGAGGAGACTCGTGCCCAGCATTGGGACGTATAAACGGGTTGATAATAATGACACGTCCAGGGAAGTACAGCCACCTTACCTATTTTTGCCATCAAGCAATAATGTGAGCATCTCGGGCACCCGGGCGAGGATGGCTTGTCTTTGATCTACGTGGCGACCGCGCGGTTGTGTTATTCACATGAATTTAAATGTTCCCCTTTCCATCACCGGGGGACTAGGCGTAGGCTTGGGTTCCACCCCTATGTTGTGGTAATTCCAAACATTCGCATGAAGCGTTACGCTTCCACATTTATATGACGAACGGCTAAGGAGTGGAATTTCCTCCTTGCAGACTTGTTCCCTGAACGTTATAACTTGAACCTTTTCAAAGCAAGAGTGAATAGGCATTATTTAGGTGTGCATGCTTCAACGTCGATCTCATGGTTGATGCTTCGTCGTCATCATCGTCACTTTCCATCAGGTGAAATGGAGATCAAATGCGCACCTATATTTAAAAAAAAAAAACCCGTGTTGGGCCAGTGTGGTGGACTTTGCATAAACCCTCGTCTGAGAGGAGACTCATGCACACCAGTGGGACGTCTGATGATGATTTATGTATGAAATTTTAATAATAATAGTAATAACGTACACACTCAACATAGCCCCGCACTAGGGAAACCCTGTGTCGCGAGTACCATGGACACACACGTAGACAACCACAAATTACACCCAAACTCACGAGAGAAATAAATGTAGGCCATACAAATAATTCTCCCGATCCGGGAATCGAACCTGGGACCTTTGCACGGTAGTCCGGTATAGCTGACGTAAATACGGTTGAAATGAAATCCTTTATAAAAATATGTGTTCACATTCACGTAATATGAACAGACAACCTGACTGGTCATAAATTTGCAACGTGACGACAATAGACTACTCGTAGTGCACTGACCGAATAGCAATGTGCAAGATCAGCCTGCTAAGAAGACGTTTCCATTAATTTACTTTGTCTAGTTTTTAGAAATAAAGGTCTCTTTGAATCCAAACATCAACGCTGTCTTATTGGCGACGGAACTGTCTTGACAGCACCCTATCACTGCGCCCAAGACACCTTTAGCCGTCAGCTTATCTGGTCAGTCTTGTGAGTCTGTGATCCTTCCCACCGTCTGTTATCTTAGGTCGCACGGGAACAGGCTTCCTCTATTATCTATATACGTATATTTATAGTAGTATAGGTTAGCCTAAACTACTATAGGTTACAGCTTTCCCTTACCATTTCATGTACAGCCAGCTAGCTTTAATTACACATACAAGACGATACGCAATAGTAACAATCATATCACATCTAACATATACTACACAAAGGTAGAGATAAAGTTAGTTGGCTCTACAATATGGAATTTGCGGTTAAGTGACAGATTGAATAATATTGTGATCCATGAACGACGTGGTTTAAAATGGGATGTAGTGACAAAATAGGAAAGGATCCATATCCTCACATGGAGCGGACGAACGAATGTACGAGAGTTATCCAATAAATAGTTTCGCTTTTCTTTTTTAAGCTCAGTTTTTATTGAAAAAAATTTTAACTCTCGGCAAATCTTATAGACAATATGTATTATTTTTCCACATAATCACCGGCAACCTAAATGAAATATAAGCGTTGCAATCAATCAAGCATCTGCAAGACTGCCTTCATCATCCCTGTTCACAAAAAGGGCCCTCAAAACAAGATACAAAATTACAGGCTTATATCGAAGTTGTGCTTGTTTGCGAAGATTAAAAAAATGGTCTACTCACAACTGTATCCTGCACTCAAACATTGCATTTCTCTGGATCAGCATGGATTCCCGAGAGGTAGGTCTACCACTTCGAATCTTTTACCTTGTGCGGAGTCTCTTCCTAGGTACATGTCTGAACCATTGCAAGTTGATATAAAATTTACGGATTATTCCAAGTGCTTTGATTGAGTCGATCATATCATATTGTAAGAAAAGCTTCAGAGAATAGGTATAAGAGGCAACTTTTTTATTTGGTTATCTTCTTATGTCCGAAATCGATGTCCAAAAGTAGATTTAGGTGGTTACTTATCTTTGTCTAAAGATATCTCTTCCGGTGTGCCCCAAGGATCATTACTAAGACCTGTATTTTGTACAATTTTTGTAAATGATATCGCTTCCTGATCAAACGTTTTCTGAACTAGTAAGTAGCAGTAGAGCTTTTTGTGAAAGACTTAGTCCAGGGAAGTACTGCCACTTTACCTATTTCTGCCGCCAAGCAGTAATGTCAGCATTATTGCGTTCCGGTTTTGAAGGGTAAGCGTGCTGGTGAAATTACAGGCATATAGCACTTGTCAAGTTATGTCTCAGGGTGACGGGCGTAGTGGCAGTGCCGCTTAAATCTTTGCGATTTTAAGCTCTGAGTGGCACTGCAACTGTTATGGACAGGCGTGTAGCTTTCCACTAGGCGTACGATTTGTTCGTGCCAACACTTGATATTATAAAAAAAACTCTAAAATACTTTTGTATGCCAACGACATGAAAATTTTACGTAAAATTAAGTATATAAACGAAGCCCACTGACTTCAGGACGACCTTATCAGATTTCAAAATTACTGTACTGCTAACAAATTGCACCTTAATATTTCAAAATGCTACGTGAGTACCTATACTCGAAAACCCACAAAAATATTATAACTACACGTTTTATAATGCTTCGTTAACTACAGTAGACTCGATCAACTCGAGTTAGGGGTAGATTTTGACAGTAAATTGTTGTTTGATCAGCATATTGATCATATAGAACAAAATCATCTCGTTCGCTAGGTTTTGTGTTACGAATGTCGTCGGAAATTAAAAGTATCAAAACTTCTAAAATACTTTTTGTTCTTAAGTGTATAGCCATCTTGAATACACCTCACAGGTATGGAATCCTCATTATGTTGTGTATTCTACACGAATAGAATACATGCAAAAGAGATTTTTACATTACCTCCATTATCGATCCGGTAAATTTTTACCAAACACGAGACTAGACGTCGCAAATTTCACTTTCAACCTTTGTACAAACGGAAAGAAATGGCTGATTTGACTTACCTAACTAACATAGCAAACAGCACTATCGATTGCCCTGCACTCCATAAGCGAATAGGACTACGTACAAGCACGGTTGCACGTTCCTATAGTTAAGACAAATTATAGGCAAAATAAATTTGTAATACAGCGTCTCGCTCATTTATCTCCTTAGTAAATAAATATAGTGAGGTAGACTTGTTTAACACCATTATAAGCAAAACGCTTACTTAGTATATTTTTTTCTTTCTAAGTGTGTGACTATTATAACTACTTCAAATATTTAATTTTGTTTTTATATTTATTATGTTTTGTTAGTAACCTCGCCTTGCCGCTAGATGGCGTTGGGATCAAAATATAACGCGCTATCGAAATGTTCACTAAATTACCACATAAGCCGTTAAACATCAAACCATAGAACCTATGAGTGGCATTCCAATACTTCTACCGGTTAGGATTCTTGAATGAAAGCTCATAGAATCGTCGTCTTGATCGCTGCCGCTTTCATCAGGTGGGACGGTATGCTAACATCGAGCATGAGCGCGATTACGTATCTTATGTCGATTATATACAACTACGTCATAGGCTTGTATGATTCATGAACTACGAACTATTAGGAATATATTCCCTATACTGACCAACATGAACTAGTTCGTCTTGTACGGCTTTAATAGTTCTTTTTAGTTCAGTACGAACTAGGAACTGTCTGCGTTGATAGTTTCTGTCTTTTATACAGTAGGAACGGTGCGAGCGGGACAAATAGCGATCTTTCACTACTTTTAGTACAAGTTCGAGAGGGATGCACGATTGAACGTTCCCAGCTCGTTCTAAGTCTCTAATACATATCTACATTATATCTACATTACAATATATACAAGCTTGCAAAAAAGTAATATTTTTTGGTAGGTATCTGTATGTATAATATCAACCTACGTATACGAGTATATGAAATAGTTGTACCTAAATATTGATTTTTAAACACACCATTCTAACTAAATTTCTTATTTTGTAAAAAAGATATTCAGTTAGAATGACGGTCTTTAAACCTGTAAAATATGAAGGAAAATCAAATAGTACCGATTCCGTCCAAATTATATTTTTAAGTGTTTAGTACAGTGTAGTATTGACCTCATATATTAGAAGTCCGTAATAGTTCATGTGAATAAAATTACTAGTTTGGAGCGTTCGTTCAATTTCCGAGCAAGGACAAGACGAACTAACTAACTAAGGAACTAGCTGAACTAATTGAACTAGAAGACCGACCTAGTTCAGTTGACCGATTGAACTAACTAGGATCGCTTCCGCTAAGGACCGATCAGGCACAAGTCTATAACGTCAATGAAAGCTGTTGCGCATTTGGAGATTCAAGCGTCTTTCTTCACCCTTCCTCGCTTCGTGTACCTATTACAGTTTTTTTAAGTCGTCAACTTACTTTTTCTTATTTCTATCACTGTAAATAATTATTTGTGGAAATTTTTAATTAGCCCTCATCATACATGCACTGGCTTTTCAGGCATGTATCATACTTACCATTCTGTTATTACAGCTGTAACCAAAAATAATGAAAATAAAATATAAAAAAAATAGTAGTAGAAGTTTCCCGCCACCCCTATAGTCCAGTTAGTAACTGTTTCCTTCACTTTCTCGTCACTTGTGAAACGTCCTCTGGTTAATCCCTTTGGTGAACAGTAAAAAGTCTGGAGGAGCCTCGGGACTGTAAGATGGATGGGTCAGAACATTCAAACTGAACTGATTCAAAAGTTACGTGTTTCTAACTTTTCGAAAATCGAGTTTTTCGAGGATCATGAGACCTCTGGGAAACACTCATGGAGTTCATACATCATAGCATTTGACGATACTTTTTTTAAATTAACTCGAAAAAAAGAAATGAACATTAAGGTGAGGTCGATATATTTTTTGAAGATGAATAAAACGGAATTTCGAGTATTCCTTTTCTCATCTGCAATCAGAACATTAAAACTTGTCGAATTATGATACGAACTATTATGACCACACCCCCCGTATTCACCAGACTTTCTTATCTGATTTTTACCGACATGCATCAAATGAAGAAGTGACATGTCCTTGTACGTATCTAATTGGTTTCCATATAATATAGTTCCATCGATGTCCTCGATGTTCCAGACAAATCAAATACGAGCATTAAATCAAATGAACAAATACCTCACCTGTGTGTATCTCAAAAAAAAGTACTTATGTACATAAAGAAAACAACCCAATACCTGCGTAAACACTCAATAAGATTAAGGAAAATGTATATGGGTGTACACTTTAGCGCATTGACATTACAATCGATTATATCAACATTCAGATCATAGATTGATCCAGCACACTGTCCAAACCATTGCTAGCTCTACAAAGTTAGTTGTTATTATTTAATTTTATAGAGGTAAACAATGTTATAATTTTACGATATCGCGTACCTAACCGACACCTAAGCGACATAGACATACCACGTTGAGCTTTAATTGCAAAGATAGGAACACTGTCACAAGTACCAAGTGTCTGAAGTTTGACCAGCACGTTTACTCTTCATTCTTTCTCTCTCTCTTTTAAATTACTGCTTGATAACAGAAATACGTTTGGTGGCAATGCTTGACTCAGTCTTTTATAAAGAAAATCTGCTTCTGAAAACTTCTGCGAAAAGATAATGTCTGTCATAGAGCGGTTTAGGGTATCAGAATAAATCCCTATTACAATGGTTTACCAATTATTGAGGTCCAGGCTGAAACGCTGGGGTTTTAGCGCCCCAGGCTTCCAGAAAAATAAAATTCAGTATATGGTTTCACCAGTATATTTCGAATTTTTTACATAAATGCTCAGGGGTAGGCACGTCGGATAGTTCGCTCAGTGATGACACGCAATGTGACACTTAGCTTAATTTACGAAGCACTTACGAATGACGTCTCCGCACGCTAGTCACGGGCTCAGTAAGACGCAATGGTCTGAGGCGACAAGGCTGCTGTGACCAAGGTGACGCGGAGAAAATAGAACCGCGGCGAGGGTAGACTCGGAGCGAAGGCAAACCCACGGAGTAGATAGGCTCGAGGCCAAGGTAACGACGAAAGTGGTACGACCCCAAGACTGGGGTACGCAGGAGTAGTTCTACACGAATTATTTATTAACTCAGCAGCACAGTAATGAGACGAGCAAAAGAAAAGATCAGGGATGGGGGACCTCTTTATAGGCGAAATTTGTGTTTTTTCGAAACGCGCATGTACGCGAGTACTTCGACCTTTAGAAGATCAAACTTTAGCCATAGATAAACATGTTGACATGAAGAACTGGTAATACAAATAGTGGCTAACCGATCAATCTTGTATTTTATTAAAAGACTTAATAACACGCACAAAAATTTAGGGAATCTCCCTGTGTACTTTTAGATTAATATATAATTAGTTAATTTTGTTAAAATTATGTTTACGTAAATAAATAGACAAGGTAAACAATGAGCACAGAGTCACACAAAATCTACACACGTGTTATGTATCCAGATTTGCGTTATGCAAATAAATACACATACCTAAAACGTCAGTTCAATGCCCTTGCATTCACGCACCCCGGAACGCGCGACCCGTGCATTGCAACGTGACCGATGCAAAACTCGTCATTTTAATTATAATTATGAGACACTTTTCGGCCCAACGTTCCTAACATCAGACGTAGACTAAATTCCTTTAGTTAAGATCTTTTTCGTATAAGTACTTTTAGACCTAACGTACCTAACTTCGGACGTTCTTAAAATTATTTAGTTTAAGAAATACTTTTGTGGAAATTTAATATAGTTATACATCATATTTTCTCGTCTTTACTTCATCTCCACTGCGGCCACCCTATATAATTCACGTTAAAATTATCGAAAATTAAATGTTAAAAATAGTAAGGGTACTATTTATTTTGGTTGTGTCAAACCTAATAAAACAGTAAAATTCTAGTTTTAATGTTTTATATTCGCAGTTAAGTGAAAAACTACTACAAGGCCATTGAACACAAATGTTACTAGTATTTTTTTCGTCACACTTGTACGGAAATAGTACGATTGCACGCAGGCTAACTCGACTATAATTCCCTAAATAAAACCTTTGGTCCTTTTTCTTCTTATCACATAACCATGGCTGTAATGAGAAGAAAAAAGGTCTGAGGGTTTTTATTTGAGGCATTATAGTCAAGTTATTATATTTACTCGCAAATGTTACGGAAAACATTGTATGTTTAATGGGTGGTAAGATAATTACGAACCTCGACTCGGACATACTCTAATAGTATCGCTCGTTCACATATTCACCGCCCTTAAAACACAATGTCCTATTTTCATCTCACGTCATGGAAATAATAACAATAATAATAACGCACACACTCATAGCCCCGCACCAGGGAAACTCTGTGACGCGGGTGCCATGGACGCACACATAGACAAGGACAAATTACATCCAAACTCATAAGAAAAAAAATGTAGGCCATACAAATATTTCTCCCGGCCCGGGAATCGAATTCGGGACCTCTTCTTTTCAGTCTACCACGGTAACCGTTCGGCCACAGAGGCAGTATAGGAAAGCCGACGACTATAGCGTTCAGGGAATATGCCTGTAGCTGTAGGCTAAGAATTTCACGTTCGCCATATAATCTTTGGAATATCCAAAACATAGGGGTGGGACCCCAGTGTACGTCTAGTCCCTCGATGATGGAAAGGTGAAGGCGGAATTAAATCGTCCGGAATATGTTAATTAATGTAAATGGCATGATTCTATACGGAAGTTTTCAGAGACAATGCTTTTCCAGGTACAATCACCAACGAACCACGAGTCGGCTTAGACCGTTCAGCAAAAGTTTTATGTCCATTCTAATAAGAAAGAAAAAGACATGCGATTCCGTGTCGACAAGTGTTAATAACTTCCTAAACAGTTTGAAGGGCACAAGGGTTGGTTTTGTAAAGGCCTTCCTAGAATATAATAACTTAAAATCAGTTCTCTAAATATGTGAGAGTTAATAAATTATTCGATATATATACTTCAAAGGGCCCGAGCAATTTACTGGCAAATGTGAGCACATCAAACAATTAAGTCCTAGTAATATGAAAACTTGAGGGTATATTACTTTTATTTAGTGTAGGCGTACTAAGAACTTACAAAGCTGAAATTTACTAAAAATATTCTGTAATGCTATAATCGATGATGATAAAAGATTACTACCTATAAATAAGGGTGAAATGGTGTACCTTGAATGGAAAATTTTTATCGCGTGGTGCGTATTTGCTTCAAACTTGGTTTGGACATCAAATGTCAAAAGTTCTTTTTAATTGATTTCAAAAAAAGGAGGAGGTTCTCGATTCGAATGTCTGTTTTTTTTTGTATGCATGTTACGCGATAACTCCGGTATTTGTGAACCGATTTTCATGATTCTTTTTTTGTTGGAAAGAGAAAGAAAATCATCCACCTCTAAGGATGGCTGTTCACGCATGAAGATTCATTTTTATAAATAGCGCCTAAATTTTATTATAAGGAGCAATTATTTTAATGGTTAATTTTGCTATTCTCCAGTTCAAGACGTTTCTCTCTCTCAATGTACTTTGAGTAGTTAGAATCGATTATTATTATCTCCTGCGTTAAGTCTTGTATAGTGGTGAACTAGTGGATATTTCAATAAAACTTGGCAAATAGACGAAATTCCACGTACTTTTGAGGTCGGTTTTTTTAGTACTCTGTACTAAGATTATTTCGTATGAAAATTATAGAAATATTACCAACTATGTGAAACAAACTATCTATACTATTTAATTATGACTAACTCTCCTATTTAAGAATAAAAAACTAATAACTCGTTCGGTCGTTCGTTCGTTCGAAGATTTTTTAAACCTCCTGAAAAGTTGTCATTTCGGAGAAGTGGCTTTATGACACCAAAGGTTATTTTATAGCACCAAGTGACGAGACGGGCAATAAAAATTAAGATATACATAATAATTTCCACGATAGTTTTAGTAAGAAACCCCCCACACTAGCGTCTTTTTTGTTTTGTCAACGTACGCACAGCGTCGATACAATAACCACGAGACGGCGGCGCAATGCCAGCGCGGCGTCCGTGAACGACTGCTGGGGGTTTAATCTCGCTTCTTTTGATTTAGTCGAATATTGGTTATTTGACAGTGATTGTTTCCGACGGATGTCGGACGCAGAACGGCAGTAGACGCTCTAAATAGTACGGACGTCAAGCATACGCCGCGTTGGCGTGGCGTCGCCGCCCCACGGACTTCGCTCGTGTCGACGCTGCTGTGCGTGTGTCGACACCACGCTGAAAAGCGCCAGAAAGCGTCAGAAAGCGTCTGTACAAATCTTATATCTTAAATCTTATATTCGTGTAATAGCCAGGGTTTTAATGGCGGAACCATTACATCCGGGTTTATGGCTTCATTTTTGGCCGAAAAACTATTGCAGCAAATTTTTGATAATTCTTTTGCTCCGACTGTTGTATTATATGTTTTGTATTATAACTTGGTAA
>NW_020653409.1:2136866-2139943 GCF_003589595.1 Hyposmocoma kahamanoa | reverse complement strand
TACATAATTTTAATATTTAACATAAATGGAAGCTTGTATTATAGAAGTCAAGACTTCAGAGGGTTCTCGGTTCTTTTGTTAAGCAAGGTATTCAGTATTATAATAAGATTCTAAAAGAGATTTATTTATTTATTTACTAAAGCAAGGATATTATGCTGTTATTTATTACAAAGGATACGACTGTTTGACGCGAAAAAATGAGCATCTAGTATACTTAGAATAATAACGCATAGAAACCTAGTCCGCACACGCTAAGTGAGGCAAATTGAAGCGCGCCCAATGGGCCTACACGAGCGGGCGGGCCTTCAGTGCTCAAGGTCAATTTGCACTGCGAACAGATTCAAGAGAAGAGATCAAGAATTTTAGCTAAAAATGACGAAATGTGCTGTAAATGAGTGTAAAAATACGTCAGACAAACATAAAATAGATAATAACATCACATTCCACAAGGAAGTAACGCGTTTCAGCTTGTATTTTTATATAAATATTCACTAAAACAGAAAATTAACCTACTACTAAAACTACCCTACATGAATTTGATTTTTGCCTCACTTGTGACAGTTCGTTTGATATGAAACTATCATTTTATGCGTTATTATTCTAAGCTAGTATATGTGACGCTTTTAATTGTAATTTGCTTGCCTATGACATAATAGTACGTTGTGTATTAAGGGCGTTAAAAAAGACATGATTAACGACAGTCTATTAGAACATTTTTCGAGGAAATAAACACAATGATAATTTATTTCTTGTAAAAAAGGTTTAAAACGAATTATTTAAGAATAAAATATCTAACTTAGCCATTGACTTACAAATAAAGGGACGACGGGTCTAATACAAAAACCACGAAAAAAATGTCCCAAGTCAACCTATTTAAACGTAGTGACATGTAAAGGAATATGAAAAAGCTAAAACGTTGAATTGACTCTGTATACGATTTTAACGCCCTATAAGTTCGGATACTTTTTAGCGCGGACCCGACGTCCATATAATTGTAAGTCAATGAACTTAGCACATACTTTTAAATGGACATATTTATCTTTAAAAAGCATTGACTTACAATTATATGGACGTCGGGTCCGCGCTAAAAAGTGTCCGCACTTGTAAGGCGCTAAAATCGTATACAGAGCGCGACACTCCGCTTTAGTCTTCATTTGTTCTACTGACAGCGCGATACTGCGATGACATTACAATTTAAATTGCGAATAGGTTGACTTGGGACATTTTTTTCGTGGTTTTTGTATTAGACCCGTCGTCCATTTATTTGTAAGTCAATGTTAAAAAGTCTATAAAGAGAACCTGTTAAATTTTGTTTTTTTTTCTGAAGTCCTGTAGTTATGAAATTCACATTAATCCCAAAAGTTCATCATTGTCCAGCTGTTTAACGACGCGCCGCGCCGCCCGCTGTCCCGTCAGTTGCTATAGGGCGTTTGTCGACGTCGGATCTGTGTTTAATTGTTTCCGCCTATTCGTATTTTATTTCTACTAATTTTCAGCGCGAAGGGACGCGAGTGACGGTCCCCCACGCCTCAAAAACGAAATTTCTGCAGGGAATAGTAGTTTATGTGACTGTTACATAATGAACAGCATTAAAATGTTTTAATGCCTAATTATGTACAGTTACATACACTGCTTTATCTACACACATATTATAAGCTCTCTGTGATGTGTTCAGGAACCGCATGTTACGACTCGCGAAATGGCGGCAAATAAAAACTTTTCTCACGCATGTCACATAACAGTAGTTTATATTTTTAATTCATAGACTAACTAGAATCTGCCCCAACTATCATATCGTTCGATATCAAGTACCGTGTGAATTTTATCAAAATTGTTTGCTATTGACATTTCATTTTGAATAAAACTACATCTCGACTGATGTTAGAATTGAGGTCGAACTTAGAGTATGGAAAAAAATTAATAGTCTAAGAGGTCGAATCAAATTGTTTTGTTTTTCAGAGATGTTCGAAATTTGAATGTAATAATAAAATCGAATTCGATGGTATTATTAGGCAATAATAACTTTTTCACAGATAAGAAATTTGTTCTAACAAAACAGTTTATCTTTACGCTGGTCGTAATTTGCGGTTTTTGAACACATCATAGAGGGTTTATGATACGTGTGTAGATAAAATAAATTTTGTTCTTGTTTTTATGTTACAAAATTACGATACTGATAATCCAGAAACAAAAATCTAGTTACATGATGTAATGTGGCAACCCTACGCTACGAGCGAATCGTAGGCGTTGACGTAGAACAGGCGGGAGTTGCACTGTATGTCTTATTACATTATTGTACAGCTTCAACATGTGATCCGATTGTGACGCGACATTTTACATAAAGGAGCTTTTTATGCATGTAATTTACTTACCATCACGGCACTGACGCGAAAACTTATTACAGTGGCAAGAAAATGTCTGGTGAGTAGGTTTTCTTGTCGGTGCCGATCGTAATTCGAGGACTCACTGAAGCGTTGTGTGTAAAGAAGGAATGTTGATAATTAATGATCCAAAGGACTATTCGAGAATGTTTAAACCTACATCAAGACGTAAAATATTTGCATAATGAGGGTGTTAAAAGTGGAACGCCTGCCCGAGTGGCCTAAATAATAGGTATGAGATTTTAAGACCTTATTATGTAATGATTGCGTATAATACTTTCGAGTAATTTAAACTAATGAAACACTATCAATATTTAAAGATTATTTTGTTAACAATCCACGACAATAGACTCGAACGAGAGCCAAATAACGCTACAAAACAAAAAACCAAAGAAATAAAAATGTGAAGGTTAAATCGTGCAAAATACTAAAATACACTGAGTGCGCGGTATAGCAAATTAATTTACTTGCATTTTTATTAACATGGACTTCCGCAAAGTAACGCCTGAATCTTTTATTTACATAAAAACCAAAGAGATGAGAGAATTGAAGTGTTCGTGATTGGCCAAGTAGCACTTATATTGTAACCAATCAGGAGGCAATAAAGCGTTAGAGTAACTCATTGTCAATTTCAATTATAACGAAAATCGTGTGTGTGTGTGTGTGTGTGTGTGTGTGTGTGTGTGTGTGTGTGTG